>NC_052481.1:1957651-2007561 GCF_009730915.1 Dioscorea cayenensis subsp. rotundata | reverse complement strand
TATATTTCTGTATATGTATATGTGTATGTGTATGTGTATGTGTATATATGTATATATATTCATATATATTAATATATATATACATATATATACATCATCTAAGGATTTTCAAGTGACTGGATTTCGACTTGCGCCCAATTTGGGTGTGAAACCAAATCCCTCATTGGATGTAATTTGAATTATATAGATTTTAAAAATCTCGTGAAACAAACACTAAATTTTTAAAACCAAGTAACTCACGTTACATGTAACTCCAAATTTTTCCAAATAAACACTACTTTAGTGATTTAGAGAAGTAAGCACAATATAAGTAAATTAGGTAGGCTACAATATTGTTTCTTCAGATTTTAAAGTGAAGAGGAGAATTTTGTAAATTTATTTTTGACTGTTAAACTGGATAAATTAATTTTTAATAATAATAATAATAATAATAATAATAATCAACTACTTAAGGATAACAGCCATATATTAGGATATAATTATATCCATGAATGTACTCATGTAACCTTCATTTTATTTTAATTAATGATGATAATATATTTTAAAAATGTTAAATGATTTGATTTGTTAAACATTCTTTGCTTTGTTTGAAATTATTTATTTTAATAACTAATAATTTATTTTAAAAAATTAAATTGATTTGATTTGGTATACATTATTTCATGGATGAATGAAAATGACTATTAGCATTTTAAAAAATGAATATGTGTTTTTTTATTTTTTGCCAATAAATATTTTATTTTAAAAATTATAAAACATATTTAATAGTGAGAGCTCAAGGTGCCTCTCGGGACTCGCATAAAATTAAAAAAAAATAAAAACATCATTTCTGCCGTCTCTCGGGATTCGCAATAAAGATAAAAATATCGCTGACTTGACACTTGAAAAACCAAAAAGCTATAGAACTTTTCATTTTATCCCCTTATTTTTTAAATTTTTAGCACGTTTTAATTTTTTTTGGAATAAAAATTAAGTTCATTTTATTAAGCTACTCCCCAAATTATGAATAGCTTGTAATGTTATATTAATGTTTTTAAAAAATTATTTTAATACATAATTGTTTATCGTAAATTATATAACCAAATAAAAATTATAAAATAACAAGTTGATAGATCTTCATTGGCATCTATTTAAAATTATATATACCAAAAATTTTAAAAGTAAATTATAATTTTAAAATTCTATACTATTCATTATAATATTTCCTCGTTTGTTATCGGAATTAACCATACAAATCGCCTCACCAAGCTAACAGCCTTTGGGTCAATTGGCATTAGGTCCCTTGTACAAAGTCTTCGTTTCGGGGAGGATCCGAGATCGAATCTCATAGCCTGCACAAAGTAAGGGCACGTGAGTTGCCTTGAGCCTTAGTGCACGTTCCTGGGTTCTGGTGCTTGTCGTCTTTCTTCAAAATTGCTCCACAAACTAGAAAGGTATTAACCAAACAATTTGCTCCATCAACTAAAAAAGGTTCATTAAAAATGAATTAAATCATAGTTATAAATTATTATAAATTCATAATTGAAAATTATAAATAATTAAATTTTAGTTGTTAAATAATTAAATTGGTTGTCTGTCTGTTTGCCGGTCTCTCTGATTTCCTCTTTGTTTGATTTCTTTCCCTTTGCGATTCAGAGATGCAAGAAGCTACCTCACAGATTGAATCCGGCGTTCTCAGTGCAGGTTCATGTTAGTTTAGGCTTTTACTGCTTGGTTTGGTAAGTACTGACTATTTCAAGTCAGAAATAGATGTATGTTAAGGGGAAATTGAACTATCTGGTAAATGTATGTCGGATTCATTGGATTATTTTACTGACTATTAATAATTATCTGATAAAGTCAATCCGTTTTTACTATGCGCTATTAATTCCAATATGATTATTGATCAATTCCTTTTTGACTATGTGTTATTAATTCTGCTATGGGTGGATTCATTGAATAATTCCTTCATTTGATTACTGCTTTCATGGTAGTACTACCTTAAAACAATAATGGGGTAGTACTCATTGAGTAATCAAATTGTATTAATTATTAATTCTTTACAAATAAAGGTCTGTAAACAAGTCGAGCCTAGCTTTGCCTTGTTCAAACTTAGCTTGTTACTATTTTAATTAAGCTCAAGCTCGAGCTTGAGCTCAGCTTCAAGCTTCATTTGTCATGTTCAAGTTTGGCTTGTTACTATAGAATGTTGCTATTCTAGTTCACTGAGCTCAAGTTAGAACTTGTAAAGACTAAGCTCTCTAATGCTTATGTTTTGTTGCTCTAATTTTCTGATTATTTTTTCTTTAATGCTTCTCCAGTTCTTTATCTGAGTATATAATAAAAAAACTGTATACAACTTCAAATAAAAAGAAAAAAAAAATTCTATACAACTATAGTATGGTTTTAAGTGTACTTTCAGTCAGATGAGGTTCATGCGTGCATTGTGACATGTGGAGGCTTGTGTCCAGGGGTTGACACAGTAATTAGGGAAATTGTCTGTGGTGTAACCAAGATACTTAGGATAGAGGTGTGTTCTTTTTTCCTTGACAGTTTTGATTAGTTATTTGCCTGAGTTAGTTGCAATGGGTCCCATGAGTGTTAGTGTGTTACCATTCCAGTATTCTGTTCAGTTTAACACAACTTGTTCATTTGTTCTACTCCGCATGTGTCGCACACTATTTTGGTGGCTTTGGTTTTTGGCCAAGATTTTTGGAAATAGGATATAGGATATAGGAAGTATCCTCACTGCATGGTTTGGGTTGTATGATGATTGTTATTCTGTGTTTGAAGGAACAGCTTTTATCCTTAAATTCTTTAGCACATATTTTGCCTTTCTGGGAAAAAAAAGCGGGGCAAACCCACTAGAGACCCAAGGATATGCACAAATCTCGGTGGAACAAGTGGGGACGGTGTCGCGCTCACGTGGGCGCTGGAACCACCCATACACAATCACTATTCACAACTTCCAGAAATATGTCGAACTCTCACCACTTGGTGAGAGCTCTATCGGTGACCCGTGTACCAATAGACTCGAAAGTCGTTGGCTACGTTTTGCCATTCAATACAAGAAAATAACCATTAGATAAAATGCTGAGATCAGAACAAATGACAGCTTTTAACTCAATTTCAACTTACTTTTGACCAATCAATTTGTTAAGGATCTCTAACATTCTGATTAGCTATAAGAAAGTCTATAACGGGGCCAGGTCTAACTATCATGGTGGTTGAGACATCTGCAAACAAAAGTTGAGGCAATTGCTATATGAAAAATAAAGGTAACACACACACCCCAATGTACACAGACACCTGCCCAACTATAATTTTTGTAAGCACTGCATACCAATATTCAATGAGAGACCTCCTTGTGTAGTTCAAAAGCTGGAATGGAAGTCTCTGCATCCCAACACTCCACCTCCCAAATCAGTAAAATTTGACGGATTATTTTTAAAATAGGACTACCGCACAAGAAGGCAATTTCTGCAAAAATAAACAAATAAATTAATTAAAACTCATGTGATAAGACAACCCCTCTGACTGAGGTTACAGATAAATGACTTGCAAAAGAAAGTTGGCAGCATGCTGGCGCAGAACTATGTCAAGCACCCTTTCCTAACCTTTCAAAGCTAGGGAAAAAAGACGGCATCGGAATTTTAGCTGCAAAACCATAGTTATCAGACCCGGCCCGGACATCGACCCGGTCTAGGTTCCGGGTCTCGGGTCAATTGGTTCAACCACGGGTCGTTTAGGGTCAAATCTTTGGGGTTAATAAAATTATTTTTATATATTATTTTTTAAATTATAAATTAGTTTTTAATTCTATAATAATATATAATATTCATTTATTATTTGTTATCAAATAAATAATATGAAGGGAAAAAAATAAATTGTAAAAAAATACGTACAAAACATAAAAATCAATACATAACAAAAATTTCAAAAATTCAAGCTTCACATGATCGATTATTCCACAACACAAATTTAAATTTAACACCAAAATCAATCTACAATACATGTTTAAACTTAACATCAAACCATTTTTAATCCAATACATAACAAAACTAAAGGATGAAAGGGTCATTTTTACCCTCCAACATATAAAAAATATACAAAAACTAAAAAATAAAAAGGTTATTTTATAAAGCAAAGCATTAACCCGCCGGGTCGTATGAAAACCCGCCGGGTCACGCGGTTTGGCGGGTCACACCGGTCACATCGGGTTACACGGGTTGATTGCGTGTCGGTCTAATGTAGAGCCGAACGGTTTAGTCACCGGGTCACCGGGTCGACCGGTCGAACCGCCGGGCCGGTCCGGGTTTGATAACAATGTGCAAAACTCAGCTTAACTTAAAGGTCTTAGTATGATATGGTCGCCTAACACGCTTCCTGTCATTTTCCCCCGGGCTATCATTGCCACCTGGGCTGCCATTGGCAGCACTACTGTACAGTACAAACAATTAATAGACTAAGGAAAGTCCTATCCATGTAGAAAACAAGAAGAACAGCCAGCATTAGCAATAGCATTACAACATGGAGAATGCAAAGAACGAGACATACTTGTTGGAAGACATGTCTTCCAGAACAACCGTAAATTCACTGTTCACATGAGGCAGAGACCCAATGGTAAAGAGGCTCTTCTCCCCATCATAAGCAAAATCTTTGTTCCCCAGCTCAGTATCATAGGTGTTCTTCCGGCAGTTGTGGAAAATCTGGAGAATAACATTAACTACCATTGGAACAAATCGGTCCAGGAGCTGACGACAAGTGTGAAAAAAAGATGATCGAGGAGTTTGGAACCGAGACCATACTCAAAGTGCCTCCTCGAGCTCCAGCACCAGAAATCAATCTCTGCACAGGAGGAGAAGAAGAGATGGGAGAGATTGGAACTAGCTGCAAGAAACAACCATTTGTTTTTTTGCAGCCAAATTGTGCATCATCTGCATCACATTGATGGACAATGGGAGTTACTAACCATAGAAATTCATCATCCAAATAACTCCATATGTTTATACTGTGTTGAGGGGAAAGGTTGGTGCAGGAAAAAGAATTGAGACTCCTTCCACATTTGGAGTCTTCTGTAAATGTTATGCTTTGTTGCAATGACCTTAAAGCTATCGTTCACTATGTTCATGAGAGAATAAATTGGGTAGGAATCAAGTCAATGAGATCTCTTCTTTTTATATTCTTGATGAGATTGATGTGAAGAAAGGATTACTTTCGTTTATTGTATTATTGTTTGTTTGTTTATTTATTTATTTATTTGTTGATGAGTTTGACATTGAAAGTTTAATCGGATGACTAAAATAGAGGTTTCAATGTTTAAGTTTGACAAGTCATTAGGTAAAAACTTTTGATTAAAAGAAGGGATAAGATTATTTTTATTTTTTGGATCTTGTATTGACTCTATTTTTTTCTTTGTATGTATAGTTGTTTTCTATTTTGTTCTCAATGTCTAATTTGCATATTTCTACTCTTGAAATATTTTATATGACCTTTGTACTTATATTTTAATGTTTTTCTCATAGAAGTTATGATTTTTCATCTACTTTCTTAGATCCAAATTTTTTTTTTAAAATTTTTAATAATGGCTTGTAAGATGTTAACATAGAAAAATCTAATCAGTGGATTGAAAATAAAAATTTTGATGAAGTGGAGAAAGCTAGGAATTAGCACTTTGTTACTATAATATGAAGTCAAACCTAAACTTGTCATTTCTATTCTCTTTTGTGACAAACAGTTGATTTTCTACTGAAATTGTGGTTTACAAAATCCCAGTTTTTTGTATAGAAAAATAAACCATTGTACTGTTTACAAAAAGGCTTTGGTCTTAGTTGGTAACTTGGTATCAATAGTATCCCACATAGTTTGCAACTTTGCATATCATTCATCCAAGTTGCAGCGAAAGGGGAGGCCGGAGGCGGAGGGGGAGGGCCTGGCCGGAAGGAACCGGCGACCGCCCCCCTGCCCCGCCCTCCGGGTTGCGGCCACCCTCGTCTCGACACGTAAGACCCCACCTCCCACACTCCCGTCGACACGTAAATCCCACACCCCACTGTCCTTGGCCTTCGTCCCGTCAACAAGGAAGCGACACGTTTCCTTGTTTGGAACAAAGCACCCATCTATATATATCTGGTGTCTCTTGTTTATTGTCCTACTGGGTTTTTTTTTTTTGCTTTGTTTCCTGCTTGTTTTTTGGTTGCAGGATGGCTTCTCTGGGTCTGGAGGAGATGAAGAGGAGAAAAGGCAATGTGGTTGTACCCCAAAGTGCTTGGTTTCAACCCTTCTGAGAGATGGGGGCACTCTTCTTGTTTCTTTGATGGAGTTGTTTATGTTTTTGGGGTAAGATTTCTTCTCCTTTTTCGTTCTCTCTCTTCTTATCTCCAATTTCAAGTTTAATGTTATCTCTAATGTAACATGATGGAATTTACAAGATTGAAATTTGATTTTCTGAACAAAAATTTACAGGGATGTTGTAGAGGGTTACATTTCAGTGATGTTCTTACTCTTAATCTAGACACAATGGTATGGAAATCCCTTGTTACAACTGGGCCAAAACCCGGAAACCGTGACAGTCACGGCACGGCACTAGTCGGTCACAGGATGGTCGTCTTAGGGGGAACTAATGGCTCAAAGAAATTGAATGATCTTCACATTTTAGATTTAAGGACAAAAGAATGGAGTAAGCCTAATTTCAAGGGCATGCCGCCTTCGCCCCGAGAGAGCCATACCATCACTGCAGTTGGCGATGCAAAGATTGTGATTTTTGGTGGTAGCGGAGAAGTCAAAACCAATTATCTGAACGATATACATATATTTGACCTCAAGAGCATGACTTGGAGTTCCCCTGATGTTAAGGGCGAACTTCCAGCCCCAAGAGATAGCCACACTGCTGTTTCTATGGGTAATAAGCTTCTTATTTATGGGGGTGATTGCGGTGATCGTTATCATGGCGAAGTTGATGTTCTTGACATGGAGAATATGACTTGGTCACGGGTATGATGTTTGAGCCTTTTTGTGTTGCCTGCTATTCAGTTATCATGCTTCGATTATAATCATGATCATCGTCAAGCATCTTGTAGCTATAATGCGTTTACTAGCTTCATACTAGCTCTTATCATGTGATTTGTAAAGGAACTTTGATCACATCATTTACCGATTTATTGGCTTTTACTTTGTGCAGCTTGTGATTCAAGGGTCCTCACCCGGAGTCAGAGCAGGTCATGCAGCTGTAACTTTTGGGAGCAAGGCGAGTACTCATGATGATGATGTTTGAGGAAAAGAACAATGAAAGTAAGCAATAAGCACTTTGAATCTGCGGTTTAACGATGTTTTTTTCTATTCAATAGGTTTATGTTATCGGTGGAGTTGGCGACAGCCAATACTATAGTGATGTTTGGGTTCTTGATGCGACTAATTGTTCATGGACTCAGCTTGATATTGGTGGACAGCAACCGCAAGGGAGGTTTTCTCATACTGCTGTTATTACCGGCACCGACATTGCCATTTACGGAGGGTATGTGTTTGCGAATAACCTATCGGACTTTCTAATGACTGGTTATGTGTTTAATTATGTTGTGAATTTACAGTTGCGGAGAGGATGAGCGCCCGCTAAATGAGTTACTGATTCTGCAGTTGGGGTCCGAGCACCCTAATGGTCGGTACAACATTTCAATGTGTAAGATTTTTGGCAATCACTTGATCCAAGATAAGCAGAAGTTTTTGAAAGCAAGTGAAAATTCAGTGAGTGATAGTTGTTCTGGATATTAATCAAGGCTTCTTTGTTTTAGTGTAATGTGTTGTAACATCTTTCAATTTTGTTCTCTCAGCAAAAAAGCATGGTTTCTAGTAATGGAGTGCTTAATCAGGGATCTCATGAAGCTGAAGCTGAAACAAAGAGCCCTCTCATACGAGGCTTGTCTCAGTTTATATTTTGTTCTTTTTTTTTTTTAAAGATTATTAAAAATATTTTGAATGACCTTATGCACTGTTTGGCTGTTATAGATAATATGCATGCGAAGAGAAGAAAAATAGGGGAGAACAAAGAGTGGGAGATTGAATCTGAGGAAGAAGAGCATTCTGGTGGGCATGACACGAATTTCTTGAATGTGGAATCCCCACGACAGCCAAAGACAGAACAATTCCTTCGTGTCATTCCACCTATGAAATGTGATGCTCAATTTATTGGTTCAGATCAGTGTCCAGTTGCAAGGCCAGTGTTCCCCTCTTTGGTAAGTTGTATCACATATTCATGTTTGTAAAGAATCTCACATGATGTTGTATTCATTGTTATGCAATTCACTGTGTAGATTGGAGCAGAAGTTCACGGAGTTGTAGATGGTGCGTCCGACTCCGGTTACTTAATGACTGCCAACGTTAATGGACAAATTTTTCAGGGTGTCTTGTTTGCTCCAGTAGGAATTCAAAACTGTATTTCTGATACTCTGATGTGCATTGTACTCAGTCTTATATGTTTGAATTAGCTCAATAATATCGATGGCATGTTTTTTTATCAGGTGACCGGATTTGCAGTTCCAAGACCTCCTATGTATTCTCAAAGCTCACCTTTGGGAAGCCCCACCCTCGTTCCAAAACTATGTGCGGCTGCAGCTCATGATGTTCCTATTCATGTAAGACCTTCGCAACCACCCACACTTGCCATCCCTGAACGCAGTCATCACTGGCTCCAAGCAAATCCAGTTTGTGTCGTCAAAACACAGGCGGCACGATCAAGCAACGATCTTCAAGGTGATGTCCTTACTCTCGGAGGACCTGGAGCAGGTTGATCATAGAACCAGGAGCAGGAACTCATGTTTCTGTTAGATTAGAACCAATGTTCTATTCTTTTTCCCTTTTCTTTTGTATTGTGGCTTAAAATTTAGAGAATTTTCTTAAACGTCAAATCTGACTTCCACTCAAGATTTCATTTTATTCTCAAATTATAAGATCTGCAACAAAGCAAAGCTTGAAAGACAGATTGAAGATCTTGTGGTCTGGAAAACCACAGTGCATCAAAGACAAGTGATCAAACTTTACGAGATTGGATGAGATCTCAGACAAATGTTCATTTAATCAACACACTTGCAAACCACCCGGTTTTGAAGCACAATTCATTCAGTGTTGTACAAATCAATTAGCCTGATTGATTCTGTTTGTACAATTCTGGTCCATCTTTTCTTAAATATAATGCAAGTTTGAAGAAACTAAAGTGTGCAGTTTATCAACACAGACAAAGTTTGAAAAAACTAAAGTGTCTGCAGTTCAACACAGACAGAATTCTGCCTTTTGAAAGAACCCAAAAGAGCTAATTTATTGAAAACTGAAGAACAAAGAAGTATACAGAACAAGAAGACTAGAAAACTGGAATATACCTAAAACTAAGAGATAAGGACTAAGCAACTGAATTAAAAGGAGAGATCAGCATTTACAAAACTCTTCATTATCCATCAAGGGAGATCCGCCCATGGAGAAACAAGTTGAGGTGACTGTGAATTGACCCATAAGAGGCTAGACTAATAGCAGGGGTCATCCAACCATTGGGGATAATGTGAATTGAAGGGCTGTCTGTCATATCTAGAGGGAATCTCAAGTTTGAAATCTGAGTGTTGAACTGCCAAACACATCTTCATCTCAAACAAAGATCTTTATGAAGCTATTACTGTTGGTACCAGTAATTCACATTGGAGAGCGAATTCTTGGTCTGCTTGCATTCTGGAAGCTTTAATGTCTACTGGAAGTCCTCAGATTCATTACATTCCAAATCGGTGGAATGTTGTTACCCACAAACTGGCAGTTCATGGTTCAAGCCTTCATCATCTCACCCTCTTCCATCAAGGGCGAGATCTTCCTCATTGGATCATGAAGATTATTAACTCTCTAGGTTTTGTTATGTATTTCCTTTCTGTTATGCAGCCTTTTAGTTTCTTGAGTTTAGTTTTTGTCTCTTGTTTTCAGCTGTACTTTCTTCTTTCCTTTGAATAAATTAGCCTCTTGGCTATTTTTAGCAAAAAGAAAAAATCTGGGTTGATGATGAAGATGTGCTGAATGGGCAATCAGAAGTACAATGTTTGTTGCCTTGAAACTAATTAAACAGACTTTTTTTTTTTTTTTGAAGAACCTCTCAAACAGAGAAGCTAATTTATTGAAATTAAAAAGGAGAAAAGAAGAGACAAAAGGCTAAAAAGATACAAAAATTGAATGATCTAAAGAACAGAAAATACAATTTAGAAAGAGAACCCATTGTTAAGAAACGATTGCATGATCCAAAAAGGAAGGTCTTTTTCAAATAGAAACAAGTTGAGATGTTGATGATGGAAACCAATAGACGCTAGATTGGCTGCCGGAATTCCCCAAGAAGCTGGTATGATATGTATATGAAGGTGGTTACACATATCCATAAGAAAATTCAGGTTGCTAATTTGTTGTTGAAATCGCCAGGAAGAGGTGTGATCAGAGCACTGGATAAGATCAAGAATTGCATGATGTTCGCAGAGGATATGTTTGACTGGAATGTGGAGCGCGAGCGCAGTTTGAAGAGCAACTTCTAAGGCAAAGATTTCATCTGAGGAGTAATCCAACAAACATTGAGAGACACATCTTGCAAGAGAAATCTCATAGTTAGCGTTAGAAAAGAAAAAACTGATTGATCTTACCTGTAAATTGTAGTTTGTAGCGGCATGGGTGAAGAGGAAGTATCCATCAGCAGTAGAGAAATTGTTCAAAATAAGTTTTCTGCCAAAGGGGTTTTTAGTGCTGAGGGAAAACTCATCAACATAAACCGCAGTCCTGGTCACAATGGAGGAATAATTGGGACGAACGTTTTTGAATATTGCATTGCATCGGCAAATCCAAATGTACCAAACACCAACCACGATGAATGCCAAAGTGCGCAAAGACTGACCATACT
Source organism: Dioscorea cayenensis subsp. rotundata (assembly GCF_009730915.1). NCBI lineage: Eukaryota > Viridiplantae > Streptophyta > Magnoliopsida > Dioscoreales > Dioscoreaceae > Dioscorea > Dioscorea cayenensis. The sequence goes on along the minus strand of NC_052481.1, from coordinate 1,996,679 downwards.
CAGTGATCCAATTACCAGAAGAAAAGCCATTAGTGAAAGATATTTATGTGTTCAACATGGAATTAAACCAATTCCAGACCCCATGAATTCTATCACACTGACAAAATAGATGATCAATGGTCTCACGGTGAAGCCCACATAAAACACATAGAGTATCTGGGCCAATGTGAATACTATGAAGAAATGCAGAGGTGGAAAGGTGACCTCTTAGACATAACCAAATGAAGTGTTTAATTCTAGGGCTACAGGAATTCGCCATATAATCATCCACCCAACCTAGTGTTTTGAAGAAGAAAATTGTTTGTTCAAAAAGTGATAAACTGCAGATGAGATTTTGGTGCAAGAGGATTTAGGCATCCAAATCCAGTGATTATCCGAATTATGATCAATTGAAGTAAAGTCCTTGTCAAAGTTATCAATATGATTAACAAAGAGAAGGTAAAGCCCCTGAAAATCCCACTGATCACCAAAAATAAGATCCGAAAGGTGAATCTGATCTAATTCAACATCCATGTTGAGATAAGTGGGTTTAAGGGCAGCTGGGATGTCAAATAACCAAGGGTCCCAAAGAAGAGAAGTTTTCACAGGATTAATAGAATTAATTTTGCAATAATGCCTAATAAAAGCAGCAGTTTTACATAGACCACGGAAAAAATCAGGAACACTTAGCAGGCACAGGATCATGCCAAAAATTGATCTTCCCATACTTATAGATCAAAATCTCAACCCACAAACAATCATGATTATTTAAGTATTTGAAGATATTTTTGGACATGAGAGAATGTTTGGCAAGAACAAGGTTTATGTTACCTAATTCCCCCTCAGACTTACCTTCCGTTAAAATATTCCAACTAACGTTATGGATGCCCGTTGCATTGCCATTCCTACTCCAAAAAATTTTTCTCACAGCTTTGGAAATATCATACAGAATAAAATTAGGGATAGGACAAACTGTCAAAGTGTAAACTGGAATAGAAAGGAGAATAAAATTAATTAAGATCTCTTTAGCAGCAAGAGTAAGGTGAAAATCAACCCATTTGGAAGCGATCCTTTTGACTTTATCCACCATAGATTGAAAGGTTTGAGAAGCCATTCTTTTGGGAGAGATGAACTCACCTAAGTACTTAAATGGGAAGAAAGCTAGTCTAAGATTCATAATAGAACAAATTATATTTAACACATTTTTATTAAACCAAGACGGGAAAAAAACTTAGGATTTAGAGCAATTGGGACGTTGACCGGTTATGCTAGTGTAATAAGATAAACAAATCTGAATATTTCTAGCAACCTTACGAGAAGCCTGGGTGATTAGAATCAAGTCATTAGCATACATAAGATGATTGAAAAGTGAGAAGTTCCATTTTCCCATTAGATCTCCAGCTTAATAACTTAAGCTAATTACTATATGAGCCAAACAAGTAATCACCTTTCTTAACAAAAGGGGAAAAAATGAAACGCAGTGATATCAAGTGAGAATTATGATTTGTATCAAGAGTATTTACTATGAACTTTAGTGAGCTTAGCTATCAGCTAGCAATAGTAGTCACCCTTCAGATTCTTAAACATGAAACTAACTTATTGGAAAATGCTAGCAATTAAACTAAAAAAAAAAACCGACACATCTTATCACCTAGCAAACAAGATTATGAAAAACAAATCTAAAATTTGAACATCCCTCCACAAAAGGCATACCAAAGTCCCTTTAATGAACAATAACAGAGGCAATTGATAACATGAAAATTTTCAATCTTGACTACAACACAGCCGAATGATCATGTGCTTCTAAAATCAAGCAAGTATGTCAAAACAGAGAAATATATGGATCATTAGGGAAAAAGAACACTTCTACAACCATCTTCCATTAACAATAGATTTCCTACACAAATAATAATAGCACTGAAAATGGCTTCCAACGATGAATAAACCTTTTTAAAAAAAAAACCGACATAGCATGTTAAGAGGGATTCATCATAGATCCATTGACAAAAATACCTTGCAGTCAAACTATTTTTCACATAAAACAGTGACCTGTGGTTGAAAAAAAAAGGCTTTGTTTAGAGAACCAAAACTCACTTCAAAAGATAGTGACAGGCACAGGTTCCACAATGATTATAACAAGTCCAAACTTAAAAAATTCTAACAATTTAAATACTCTCCTGCCAAATTATTTTTTGCTTAAGGTGAAAAATAGAAAAAATCTTTGATTGGAGAACCAAAAACCACTGCAGAAGATAGTGACATAAGAACAAGTTGCAAAAACAAATTTATGACTCACTGGTTACTCCAAGTATGAAAAATTGCCACCAATAAATACAATTATTGGTTGAAGGTAAAGATTGTTGATCACTTGACTATAAGAGGAAAACATGAATAACAATTATTCAAGATGCAATAGAATTGCGTTTAACAATGAACTGGCTTGCATCAGATTTTTTATATGGCACATTAGGAAGAAGATTGAATTTGTTCTCACATTTTCTTGAGCCTTCAAATTACTAAAAACATGGTTCAGTATTTCTTTATTCATGGATGCCAAGAATATTTGCATGTGTTTGTTGTCATTATTCTTGTGCCCTCACTTTCTTGGTGAAGTGACTATAGATTCTTGAACAGCATATACTAAGAAAAGCATATAACAAGAACATGGTTCAGTATGTTTTTCATGGATGCTGGGAATATTTGGATGCACTGTGTTATTATTTTTGTGCCCTCACTTTTTTAGTGAATTGAATGACTCTAGACTCTTGAAGCTTGATAAATTAAGATAATTGGATTTATAGTCATTTGATTTCTTTTATCAGATCACCAAGATGTGTGGTCCATTACACTTAGATTATATTTTACTTCTCACATTATAAATTGTGATGTAATCATGACCACTACTTATGCTTGTCCTTTATGTTTATTTCATACAGATGCTGCAATTTAATGACTTGGTACATATTGTCTCATGGTATTTTTGCTATTTATTTTGAGGATTCGCAAGTCGTGGGTGGCCATTTATATTGAAGTAGAAATCTAGTTTTGAAGGAGATTGTAAGAAGTTTTATTTATTTATTTATTTATTGCCACAACTTTGTCTTGTAAGAGCAAAAGGGGTGTGTTTTTTTGAGGAGTTTCCTTCTATGCATTGTAAATTCTAATTTTCTTTAGTGCGTCACTTTCCACTTACATTAGCTTCTCTTATCTTATTTTTGAGTAATCTAACTGTTAGAAGAGGAGAGAGAGAGAGTGGAACAAATGTATATGCTTGAACACCTTACATGAGTGACCCTTTGGGTCTACATATAGAATATGATAAGTATACATATATGTCTGTACATACATATACATGTATACATATATAGACAATACAACAATACATCTAACACTAACCACCACTCAACAAATAGGATATGGCAATCTTCTCATACCATTAGCTAGTACATATAGCACTTGGCAATTGTCCAAGCCAATATCCCTACAGAGCTTGATAATTAATCAGGACCCTGGTTTGTTCCTTAAAGGAAGGTGTAGATAAACAACCGCTATAAGAGAAAAAGATTTTATTGAACCATAATAAGAAAGTACATAATCCATAGGGGTCAATTAGGAATATAGCTTTTCCAAGAGCTCTTATATTAGTTTTTAAAAATGAACATTAAAAAACTTTTATTTGAAACATGATGATGTCTTATATTAATTTTATGATCTATAGGTGTACTACAGGTTTGGTAATCATATTAACCAACTAAAAACATTTTTAGAAATCAAAGATGATGCAAGTTTAATAAAGAAAACCTTCATCAATACAAACTTCATAAAATTAAACCAACCCACAAATTGAATGGCACTACAATTACTACTTTTGGACAAAAGAAAATAGAATGTAGAATAATACGGATAGCGTCAAGAGTCAAAGGAATGGTAAATATAATCAACAGTAGCAACAACAAATCTATTTAAAATAATATGTTCACAAAAATTGTTAAATCACCAACTTCAAAGAGGAACCAAATAAAAAAAATTTGTCACCTAGATTAGGTCAAAAGAGACAAATAAATAAGCAAGAACAGACCAAATCTTGAGATATAAACTTGAGATACATATTCATTACCTGTCCTAGTTTGTTCTCAAACTTATAACTAAATCAAACAAATTTTTGTGAGGCAAACCATTGTTCTCAGACTTGATAACTGAAGCAAACCAATTAGTGAAGCAAAACAAAGATCACCTATCTTAGCAATAGGAAAACGATGAGAGAAATGCCATGATCTCAAGAGCATGTGAATTGTAATTTATATCAAGAATATCCATAGTGTTGTACCATTAATCCTCTTAAAGTATCAAATCATCTAGTCACATAGGTAATTAGTTCACAAGAAGAAATATTCTGAAATTCTATGAGGTAAACTAAATATAGTTAGTAACAACAATTGGCCTTAGGATGAAAAGTAAATTATTGGAATATGCTAGGAAATATGCATAAAAAGGTGCAACTATCTCATTAACAAAAAGAATAGATGAAACATGTCCCACCTCATTGTTTTATAGCAGAGCCCTTTTTGATCTAAAATATTAACATCCCTCCATGAAGAATGTAGCAATAATACAAGCTAGTTAATAAAATAAAAAAATTTCAATCCAATCACAACCCGAACCAGTGTTCCTGGACATCTCAAATATAAACCAGCAAGTACATCCACACAGAGAAAACAAATCTTTGATGAAACAATATTTTCTTTAAAGAATACCAAGCACCACATGAATTTCCAACACACACACACAAACAAAATACTTAGATCAATTAAAACTAAGTTTTAAAATTGCCCAAGAATCAATTTAAAAAAAAAACAACATATAGCAAGCACGCGCGCAGCACAAACCCTAACAAAATACTACATTTTAACTGCTCTTAACAGTCAGAATGGGCAGATTACTTTCAATAGCAAATCCAATTGAAATCATAACATCCACAACAAACACTTCACAAAGGTGAAATTGTACCAAAATACTAGTTTCTAATTGCTTTTAGCAAAAAGAATGGCCAGACTACCTCTACTAGCAAATTCAATTAGTACCATAGCATGAACTTGCAGATCCTTCACAAACAAAAACAAAAATCTAGATCATACAAAACAAAATTAGTATAAAAAACATAAGTAATTGATGTTTTATCGGTGATTACAAACCAAGAATACAGACAACAAATAGATATTCAAAAAACAACTTGATGAAATTATGTTATTGCATTGATGTAGATCCCCTTCTAAAGATTATAAACCCCAAATTCATCAGCAAACTTTTGCCACATTAATAACAAAAACATGATGTTTGAAAACAACATCAATAAACAAATCAAAAACAAATTGGTGAAGAGTCGGACTTTGTCTGGTGGTGAACAAAATTGACTTCTAAAGATACTTGACATTGTACTTCGAAAGCACTAGCCAAACGACGGTGATATAATAGAACTATAGCCCAAAGAAGGTTTCAGATATCATGTGCCAAATGACCAAAAAAAAAAATCTGAAAATGAAATGCAAAAGGAAGATGAAAGACAAATCACGGATTTCATATGATGGAACATGCCATCCATTTGCCATTAACACGAGAACATAAATTAAATTATCTATTGCATCTAATTCTTCTTGATAGACATTGTATAAATTTAACTATCTACTTGAAATTAAATTATACAATTCCATTGAAGAACCCATTAAAACATTCAAAATGATAAAATTTATACTTTTTTTTAAGAGAAAACTAAAGAGAAATACAGAAATTAAGGAGCGAAAAAAATCTCATATGCAACTATGGGATCCTTCTTTGGCTCAGGTGAATTTTTTAACCTTTTTGCTGTTCCAGAATCCTAACAATTAAGTGAATACTTCGTTTTTTTCCTTCTCAAAATCCTTTGGGAAATTTCATTCTATATTCTGGAGGTTTATTTAGTTCTTCTTTTGTGCATACAACATATGGAGAAACTGACTTTTTAATTTTATTTTTCTTTTCCTAAAATTAATTTTTTATGTAAGTGCATAATTCGGTTATATCATTACTTTCTCTATCCTTTCCATATTACTTTTATTATAATCTAAATTCGCTAATATTGTTTCCACTTTCACTAAATAAGCTTCTAGCATAGTCAATTTTTTTTACAGATAAGATCTATTTTTTCAAATAATTTTACGTAGACTCATAATAAACTTCAGATATAATTTTCAAAGTACTTGTTATAACCATAAACCTGAGGATGGGGTTACAACAAAGGGTCTAACCCTAACCCTAACCTTAATAGAATTTTTTTTTTATGAGATTCAAAAAAAAAAATCAATCTTATTGTGTGGATAGCTACTCTATGAATTCTGTTGTTGCATCATTCTTTTGATCAAGTGCTAGTTTTTCTTATCATTTTGTTAGCAATAACAACGATTTATATATCACAAAATATATATTCTTTAATGATATATGCAATTAAAACTTTTAAAATTTACGAAGAAACAATATAATAGAACAATTTGACCCTTGTACTGGGATTGTATGCTCCCATTGATGCACATTCTCTTTAAATATATTTCATCAAATAAAATGGTTAAATTGGAAAAATTATAATTAATGTAAAAATTCTTAAAAGTGGCAATTACCAACTGGAAACAAGAAAATCATAAAAGCACAGATAATTTGGACTAGAGGAACTATATTCTTAAGATATACTTGTATATTATTAGTGGTTTACAAATATTCTCCTTGATTGTAATCCTATATAACTAAAATACTTGTTTATAAATGACCAATTTTTTTATATTATAAATATAGCAGTCGATGAAATATCTTTCACTATCCTTCTCTTTGCGGTATCAAGAGCCTACTAGGTAGCCTTTCTTATTGTATTTTATTTTATTTTTATTTTTTTAAAACCAACACACTTTAATTAGGTGTTGAATACTTTAAACACTAGACAATACAGACATGCTATTTAAGACACTCAAGGTGAAGGCACAAATATGGGATACTGCAGGTCAAGAGAGGTATCGCGCCATCACAAGTGCTTACTACAGAGTTGCAGTAGGTGCACTTCTCGTGTATGACATAACAAAGAGGCAAACATTTAATAACATTCAGAGATGGCTTCGGGAACTTAGAGATCATGCAACCAAGTCTCGGCCCATTACTTCCTTTTGACCAGCCGAATCCTCGTTAATCCCCTTATTTGAGGGAATACAATCAGAAGAAAGTGATGATTTTTCCAATTGAAAGTGGCCAGTTGTCATAGAGATAAAGGTGACTAGGCAATCTTAACCAATTGTTCATCGACAGCGAGGTTGCTTTTTGGCGCGCTGTCGGTCTGTGGTTTTTGCGTGTGTTCGCCAACGAATAACTATCAGACATACGTGAATCACGTCCGGATTGGTGCCGAAGGCAACAGACCAACGGTCTGAATGAGGTCCGTCCAGTCACAGCCTCTTCTTTTAAATTCTGTTTGTTTTTTCTGGTTTCCTTGTAGCTTTAAGCTCTTTTGCTCAAAATTTTTTTTTTAAAAAAAAAGGGTAAGCTAGTGACAAACTTGGTACAGTGCAAAGACCAAAACATGCATCAATCAAACGTCAGGAATTGTATTCAATCTCACGAATGTTCAATCGTTTCAATGACAATAAGCTGAGGACACTGTCATGAGCCAGCAGCTTTCAGTGCGCTGCCCTGTGGGCCTTGCTTTCCCTGGCTTCTCCTAGTCGTTGACGCTCAACAACTAAGTTAAGGTTAAAATAATGGAAAAAGGCATAGATGGCCCTCGCTGGTTGGCTGGCTGGTGATTACTGATGAGCGTGCAGTCAATCAGGTGGGCAATAACTGGAAATTCGCAAAACAGAGAGACGTAAAATCCAGGGGTTCTCTCAAGCAAAAGATCCCAAAAGCCGAACCCCAACAGTACCCTCCATTGTCTTTCCGTGCGATGTCACTCCGTTCACTTTCACCCTCTCAAGTCCAATAATTCATCATAACCTTGGTCAGATCTTCTCCTCCCCTCACTCCACACGAGTCCCACACTGCCCCCCACTTGTGTCTCTTGTACCGTAATCAGTTATCACACCCTAGAATCATACCTTTAATTGACTCCCTCCACTCCAGTCATCTTCTCCACCCTTTCTCGTACTTCTCTAATGCAATCCCCACTCTAAATACCACTAACCACAAATGCCACTTCGCCACGTCAGTTCATGACTTAAATATCAATTTTCACACAGTCACAGTCTTGTTCATCCACTCTCTCTCTTTCTCTCTCCTATATATCTCTCCTCTCTGTTATCAGGTGATTGAAGAGCATGGTGCAGAGAAGCTTGGAGTAGTCAGTAGTGTGAATGATTTTGTGTTTTCATCAGTTGTGTTTCTGTTTCTGTTTTTTTGTTTAGTTCAATGATCTGGTGTTTGTGTACTGTGTGTGTGTATAAGTTTGAATGTTTGTTTTGTTGGTTGAAAGTCTGTAGGGAAAGCTGGTGGATGAATTGATGTGAAATAGATGGCTAGGATTGCTTGATCAAAGCTCAGGAGTGTAAGTTCGAGGCAAAGCGGCAGGTTAAGTTAAAATGTGCCACGTTAGTTATTGACTCATCAAGTTTATGTTTCTTTGTTTACTTAAGTCTGTTTTTCTGTAACTTTGAATGTTAATGAAAATATAACTTCTTCACAATTTTCCTCTGGTTTTAATTTTATTTTTGAACTTCCGTTTTTCATCAATGGTTTCTTGAGGTATTTTGGAGTTTGTCAAGACTCTCTATAGATCACGATCTGTTACTCTCTTTCTTGTTGACAGAGATGTAGAGTAGGAATGTCATGAGGGCGGGCGGGGCGTGAATGGGATCCCTGCTCCCATCCCCGCCTCCACGGGTGGGGATTCGGTTAAAAATTCTCCGCGGGAAAAAATCCCCTCCCTCTCACTCGCTGGGATCCCCGCCCAAAACATCGATATAACGTACGTTTATATACTACGTATCTTTAAAGGTCTTATAAACAATTGTTTGTTTATTTTTATTTGTTTATTAAAGATAAATTTCGCATGGCATGATAAATTTGATATTTTAATAAATATTTAAAGATAAATTTTTTTAAAGATAAAAGCTCAATAGATAAATATTTAAATAAAATTAATTATATTATATGAGGTTGTAACCCAAGCATGGCAACATCGGGATTATTTTGAAGATAAATAATTAGTTTTTATGAATATTAGAAATTTAAAAATTAGAAGTTTGAATTTTAATTTTGTAAATATATTATATAATGATTTTATTAAAATAATTTAAGATTTTATTAAATAAATATGTTTCAATGAAATATTTAAATTTAAATAGTTAATAAGTTGTATGAAATAATTTTGAGTTCCATAATAATAACTAAAAAAATATTAACAAATAAATATTTATCGATTATATATATATATATAATATTATGTTAATGTTGAAATAGTCTTTAATAAATATATTAAAAATATATAATATATATTTTTGGGATCCGTGGGACGGGGAGACCACTAGGCAGGGAGGAATGTTTCCCCGCTCCCCGTCCCGTGGGGAACGGGGATTCCCCACCCCACTGACATTCTTAATGTAGAGGCTTTGAAGAAGACCAAGTTGGTTGCTAACCAAAACTAATCAAAAACTAACCACCACGTAAATTTTTTTATTTTTTATTTTTTACAAAAATAAATAAACCACTACCTACATTAAAAACAATAAAAATCCCCAAAAACAAGCATAAGAATCCACTAAAAAACGGAAAAAGAAGAGCATAAAAAAACACAACTAAAAAACACACTAACCTCCAAGTAACACTCATCATCACTTCCATTTCACATAACAGAGCAATTTAACCATATAGTTTCATTAAACAACTCATTCATAGCCAATGAGATGAACACTTTCAACTTAATATAAAATACAAAATCCTTTTTTTTTCTTTTTGTTATTACTATAAAAATTACATTATATATATATATATATATATTCACATTACTCGAACTATCACACACCCACACTTAGTTAATTTCAACATATCACATGACTTCCCAGAAAAACTAAAAAAATAATAATATTCTTAAATGTTGGCATGCTACAATAATTATGTATTTTTTAGGATTTTAATTTTATTTATTTTTAGAGAGCAATTGTATTTTTTAGGAATTTATTTTTATTTATTGTTATTATATTTACATTAAAATCCTAAAATAATTATGTATTGATAAGTTCAATAAAAAAAAGCATATCTATACATAAAATTTAAAAACAAAAATATTTAAAGATCCATGTTTGACTAGCCATATTATTCATGATTATCAATTAACATCAAATTTATTTTAAATAGTATGAGGTAGGTTTAAAAAATAAATAAAGAGTAGGATTTAAAAAATAAATATTATGTTTAAAAACTAATTTAATATAAAATAATAAGCAATGTTTACTATTAAATTTAAATAAAAAAATAAAAACAATATCTTTAATTGGCTCGTGTGGAAAAATAAAATCCTCACACTGGAGAATCTTGAGAAACAAAGATGTAATCGACTTCCGACTTGTGTTACGGGAATTGAGTTTATTAATTCTCTTCCTCTCGTGAAACAGGTGTGGGTGTTAGATTTTATATTTTGGTACTAGTGGGCCTTAAATGGGCTTTATATGGGTTTAGGGGTCTTACACCAAAAAGTCTCAAGATTTAGTGGCGCAACCTCTATACCAATATATAAACTCATTACACTTCTATTACACAACCGATGTGGGACTATATTTTCAACACCCTCCCTCAAGTTCAATTGAGTCATTTTTTTTAGTTTGAACTTGCTCAGACTTGTACACCCAGAGGTCTGTTTTTTTTTTACTAGGACTTGTATACTACTTTGTGTAGTATAGGTGGTGTAAGATAAGTAAGAAGTTTTGATAGTCTTTCGTATAATGCTTTCTCCTAGAAGAAAAAAAAAGGGGAGTCCTTTAGAACCCTTATAAGATTTCTTGTACACTACTTGTGTTCCTTCTGGAACCTCAGAGGTCTTTTACTAGGTCCCACTATAACTGCCTTTCAGGATCATTTTTTTTCCCTGAAGCTCTGATATCATGTTAGATTTTATATTTTGGTACTAGTGGGCCCTATATGGGCTTTATATCGGCTTAAGGGTCTTACACCAAAAAGTCTCAAGACTTAGTGGCTCAACCTCTATACCTATATATAAACCCATTACACTTCTATTAGTGGGACTATATTTTCAACAGTAGGAGTACTTTGTGAATCTTCTCCATCTGCATAATCCGCCTATGTCTGTGAACCTTATCTCGGGACTTTGAGATCGCCGCATCCCGCGACGCACGATGGCTGTGGGACTTAATTGTGAAAGCGATTATGTGGATCATCTGGATTGCTAGAAATGATTATATTTTCAATGCTATTTTTTGCATGCACATGCTCTTATTTTGAAAGTTGATCATTTTTGTGGAGGGTCAGAAAAAGAAATTGGAGGATTCAGTTGCTTCCATTTGTCACATGCCCTGGAGTTCCTTGATCCCTGGGTGAAAAAGGCTAGTTGGACCTCACCTCTCGAGGATGGGCGAGCTAGTGGGTTAGGGTATTTTTGCTTCTATTGGGGGCTCGAGGAGGTCGCCTTCGGGTTTGTTGGGGGTCTCTTCTTTGTGACCATGTCTAGTGGTTCCTTTTCCAGTGCAAGGGCTGAGCCACTAACTATAGGGTAGAGGGGGCAATTACATCAATTAATTATTTTTTTTATTTTTTAAAATTTATTTATAAGTTAATTTATAATTTAGATTATAAAAATCACTTGTTAAACAGTAAGTTTTAACAAAAACTCTGCTAAAAATATAATTTATTACATTATATAAATTAATTTGTAAAAATCAAAAACTTAAACATATAAATTTTTGTAAATATATATTTTAAAAATTATTATGTTTTAGATGATAAGGATGATAATGATTAAATTGTATAAAATTTGATTTTAGATTAATGTGTATAAAATTTAATTTTTTAAAAATAAAAATAAAAAACTTGAGAGAGATTAAAAAATAAAATAAAATCTAGAGAGAGAGAGAGGAGAAGGCGGCCTGCAAAACAAGGGGGGCGGCCCCCTCTTCCTCCGCCCCTGAGTAAAAGGGAGAGAGGGATGAAGAGGGGTTTGCCGGCGACAGGGGGCCGGCCACCCCCATGCCCCCCTCTCACTCCGCCCCTGTTTCCATGTGTTGTTTTATTGGGGTTTTCTATGCCATCTTTGGCGTGGAGCTTGTTGTTCGTTGTTTGACATTTTTGAGGTGGTTTATCTACTCTTTTTTTTTCAAAAAAATAAAAAAAATAAATAATAAATATTATTTTCAACTTCAAAATATTTAATTATAAATTATCATAATAAGAATAATATTATTTTGAGATAAGAAATATAATCACACAGTGAAAAACACATAAAAAAATAAAAAAAATCTAAAAGAAGGTTAATAATCCAGTTACAAAAAATTTAAAAAATAAATCCAAAGGGAGATCAATAACTCAGGTATCACCGATTAAAAAAATATTATTTAATTATTTTATTAATTATAATATAATTAGTTATTATTATTCATTTATTGTTATTATTTTAAATATTTATTGTGCAATGTAAATTTTAAAATATATTATTTAATTATTTTTATTAATTATATTTAATAATTTATTAAATAAATATGTTTTAATAAAATATATAATATAAATAGTTAAAAAAAATTAATGAAATAATCGTGGGTCTTATTTTATAGTATATATTATATCATTTCCCTCTTCAATTGGAAATTAATAATCTGAATCTCATGCTACTAAATTGAGAATTTATAGTTTATTTATATTTAAAAAATAGTTTAAATTTTAATGGTTTTATCAATAATTTAAAATCAGTTATTAGTTATTATTTGTACCATAAGAAATAACAGCTTTATATCTCTTTTTAAATAATAACTTAGGGCATTAAAACGAATATCTGTCATAACATGTTTCGATTTTGAGCGTATGATTTTTCCCAAGTGATGTTTCTCCCTGAAATTTTTATTAAATTATGATACTAAAAGTAAAAAAATAATTATAGTTTCTTACAAGGTAAATTTGTTAAATATATTAAGTTTTTTTTGTTATGTCTTATGTTTTATTTATTTTTTATTTTTAGAAATTTTATGGGTATTAATCCTCAATATTGGTTTACTTTAAAAAATTATAGCAATCTTCAGTTTGGATTAGAATGAAAAATCAACTATTCTAAAAAGCACGATAAGATCGTAACCCAGTGAAAGACACGTGCGAGGGAGAGCAAAGCACTCAACGCCACCCACACGTGTCCTCAGCCTCAGCAGTGACACGTATAGTTTCGATCTCAGCCCTCCCCAAAAATCGATTTACAAAATTCAGTGCTATATATAAAATCTAAAAGAGGGAATCTTGATGATATTTATCCAGTGAGGTTTTACAAAATTCAGCTCTAATCAGTATAAACCTCCACAGTTAATCTGTAAACACAACATACAAAAACATAAAACAATTACAGTGAAAGGTAACTCAAGCATCTTTAAAAACAACTGAAACAAGAGCATGCACATTTAATTGGGTTCATAGATCTATAGCAGAGAGGCTAATTGTAGAGAGGCTTTAATCGACATTGTCTTCGACAATCTCTTGCTACATAAGCAAGCTTTTAATTAAAAATTCTACACTATTTAAATTTTTAAGTCTGTATCTCAAACACCATTACTCTGGTAAAGGCCCAATGTAAGAGTAACTCCAACACCAAAGTCATGATGGCTGGACATATCATGGCTTCCAAAGCCAAAAGGATGTTCATTGTGGTTTGGTATCTGACAGATCTCTGGCATACAATGATTTTTTCCATTCTCTGGTGTTATCAGTCGGTTGATTTTCAGAATTCATTGCAGTGAAGTCCGATTGTAACTGAGGTTGCTCACTGAAATTAAGAGTTTTTTTATCAAATGAAGAAGGGATTTTATTTTACTGTCTCATTTCAACAGAATGTATTTTCTTCCACCATAGGCTTCCAAAGCCTCACTCTTGCATTAATAAACCAGTTTGAAAACCTGTATTGAACAATGTTGCCATATAATATTTACCTTAAGGTATCAGTTACAAGTATTGCATTTACAAGATAAAGCATCATGCAATCCAACAGCAAAGAGAGTCACATTAGAAACAAGCAACATCATGCATAAAGGAAGTGATTGTGCATTACAAAATATCATGCAGATGGTGCCCACATTTTTTTTCTTATTCTGATAAAGGTTAAAAACAAAATAGAGTTCAAAAAAGTACATCGAAACGCTAGGACGGTGACAAAGAAAAATTCCTTACCACTGATTTACTCTTTTCCCTGATGATATTACAGTGTTGTTGCAAACTTTTAATAACAATTGTCTTTAATGATGTAGCATGAGTTCCCATTCATAGATAATGTTCTTTATTATGTTATTTGAAAGTTTGAATTACACATTCTATTTCACAGCAAATCTTTATCTCTAAGACATGGGGCTGGTGTTTTTAGTAGATGTCTTCAATATATAGCATATTTTTATATTTTTACTGTAGATTTCTTTTTAGTGGCAGCTATTACAATGTTACATGTTCATTTAGCCCCATGTTTGGAGATAAGATTTGCTACTGAAATAGAATGTAATAATTCAAACTAACATAACATAATAAAGAACATCATCTATGAATGGGAACTCATGCTACATCATTAAAGAACAAAAGACTACTGTTATTAAAAGTTCTCAACAATATAATATTTGATAAAAACTATATATGAAATAGACAATATAAGGAACAAATTCAATTATTTTTGTTTAAAATAAATTTGATGTTGATCAATAATCATGAATAATATGGCTAGTCAAACATGGATCTTTAAATATTTTTGTTTTTAAATTTTATATATAGATATGTTTTTTTTATTGAACTTATCAATACATAATTATTTTAGGATTTTAATGTAAATATATTAACAATAAATAAAAGTAAAATCCTAAAAAATACAATTGCTCTCTAAAAATAAATAAAAATAAAATCCTAAAAATACACAATTATTTTAGCATGCCAACATTTATGAATATTATTATTTTTAGTTTTTAGTTTTTTTTTTTCCTGGGAGGTCATGTGATATGTTGAAATTAACCCAAGTGTGGGTGTGTTATGGTTTGAGTAATATGAATATATATATATATATATATATATATATATATATATAATGTGATTTTATATAGTAATAACAAAAAGAGGATTTTGTATTTATATTAAGTTGAAAGTGTTCATCTCATTGGCATGAATGAGTTGTTTAATGAAACTATATGGTTAAATTGCTCTGTTATGTGAAATGGAAGCGATGACAAGTGTTGCTTGGAGGTTAGTGTGTGTAGTTGTTTTTATGCCCTCTTTTCCGTTTTTAGTGGATTCTTGTGCTTGTATGGACCTTTTTATTGTAATGTAGGTAGTGGTTTATTTATTTTTGTAAAAATTAAAAATATTTACGTGGAGGTTGGTGTTTGATTAGTTTTGGTTAGCAAACCAACTTGGTCTTCTTCAAAAGCCTCTACATCTCTGTCAACAAGAAGAGAGAGTAACAGATCGTGATCTATAGAGAGTGTTGACAAACTCCAAAATACCTCAAGAAACCATTGATGAAAAACGGAAGTTCAAAAATAAAATTAAAACCAGAGGAAAATTGTGAAGAAGTTATATTTTCATTAACATTCAAAAGTTACAGAAAAACAGACTTAAGTAAACAAAGAAATATAAAACTTGATGAGTCACTAACTAACGTGGCACATTTTTAACTTAACCTGCCGCTTTGCCTCGAACTTATACTTGTGAGCTTTGATCAAAGCAATCCTAGCCATCTATTTCACATCAATTCATCCACCAGCTTTCCTACAGACTTTCAACCAACAAAACAAACATTCAAACTTATACACACAGTACACAAACACCAGATCATTGAACTAAACAAAAAAACAGAAACAGAAACAGAAACACACAACTGATGCAAACACAAAATCATTCACACTACTAACTACTCCAAGCTTCTCTGCACCATGCTCTTCAATCACCTGATAACAGAGAGAGAGATATGATGAGAGAGAAAGAGAGAGTGGATGAACAAGATTGTGACGTGTGTGAAAATTGATATTTAAAGCCATGAACTGACGTGGCGAAGTGGCATTTAGTGGTTAGTGGTATTTAGAGTGGGGATTGCATGAGAAGTACGAAAAAGGGTGGAGAAGATGAGTGGAGTGGAGGAGTCAATTAAAGGTATGATTATAGTGTTGTAAAATATAGGGACCGAATAAAGAAAAGAATACAGTAGTAAAATAAGAGAAAATAATCCCGAAAAAATAAAAGGAGCATGAAGATGTTATGTAGAAACCCCTAAATAATTAGGACGTAAAAACCACGGGCAAAGATATAAGAAATTTATTAAGTGAGAAAATTTTATGAATTACAATCTCATAATGAGGAGACCAATACTCTCTCTTATACTGGGAGAATAAACTAACTCCTCAAAATATATCACATTTTCCTTTTCTCTAATTTCCTCGCTCTCGGCTTCACATGATTCTTTACTCAAGTTGTGTGTGGATGGAATGAGAACCTCACATATTTATAGACCAAACTCAAAACCACCATTTTCCTTTTAACATATGGGCACTAATCCATAGCTTTAAGATCATGGTTTAGGTGGCTAATGGTTTAAGTAAACCATTAGTTTCTTTTTGATGTCGCCATTAGTTTTGGGTTGATGGTTTTAAGAGGGAGTTAGTTTTGGCCGTTGGTTTGGGCAATGGATTATGATCCGAGTTGGTTTGTGCCACCAATTCCACGACGAAGATTTGACTGAAGGCGATCGGATTCTTTACACCGATTCTTCCTATCTTACGTCGATTCGATGTTGCTTCACGCGCTCTGTCGTAGACTGGCGAGAGATCGACACCCGTACGAGATCATCGCTCGTTGATTGCTTTTGTCGTAAAAGTCTCGCTAGGGTCGGCTGGTATGGATCTTTTGCGTGTCCATCAGATCTTGCTTCTCGAAACTTTCTCGCGAGCGTGAGTCTTCGGCAATCGATATGTTTTGGTCTTTTGGATGGAAATCATCGATTCCCTTTGCAGATGCAATGCCTTTCTTGGTCGCAGCAATGCTAGAGTGATGTTCTGCATGTTTGTGCCCGAGTTTACTTTTCGATACCGTCTTCAACCGACCTACTCGCTTTAACTGCAGCGTATGCAGTCAGCCAAACTCACTGGCCGTAATGATAGACACACGAGACGAGTCGTAGTTTTGAGCACCCACGCTGCAACTGAGCGTGAACCCATATCCATGTAGATTTGCTTTTATCAGAGATCACCTGTGTCCAGTAAACGTCAAGATCAACATGGCTCAATGACAAAGTCGGATCTCCCGCTAACACATGCAACTGTCCCAGGGTCTCTTTAGCATATCTCGAGGGTCCTCTTAACGACACTGCTAGTGCTCTGACGGGATGCGCCGCCTGCACCGCCTACTACTCCATCGCACGTAACACTGTCGGTCTTATCTGGACCATGGCAGCACAGTAGGCTTCCCACTGACCCATTGATCAGAAGACATGGCACTCGAGACATCTCCATCTCTCTTTTCACCGCTTTGGGACACATACTTGAGGATAACTTCGAAATTAACGAGAAGTGGGAGCAGAGTGGCTCTGATCTGCACACGAGCTGGAACGATCAGCAGATGTTTCTTCAAATAGAGTCTACTGAGAGAGCCAGATCTTCACCATTATTTCGTTTGCCTCGGTGATTTGCATTCCTAGAATCTGAATAAGCCGGTCCCAAGTCCTATCATTTCAAAACTCCCTAACCAATTGTGCTGCAGCGTTACTTGATAAAGGATCTCGCGCTGGGGACTCATACGCAACATGTCACTACCATACAACAACAAGAGAGACAAAGCTTCTTCTTCAAACCCTCTCGCAATGTCTGCACGAGTGGTCCCATGATGACAGCTCGTGTCCAGCCCATGATGAAGGAATCGAAATCTCTTGTACCAACGCCTTGGCCTACCGCTGAGCACCGTGCATGAAAGATTTGTTTTAACCCTGCAGACCAGGTTCTCTTTTACCTTTTCTTTAAAATCCTTCCGGTTTGGGCACGTGAAATCTCTTAGCGAGATCCTCCATGAAGAAAATGCACTTTGACGTCTAAGCTGCTCGAGATGCAAGCCGAACGTAGAAGCACACATCGCCAGATCTACTTTCCTGGACTGTACGGTGAACATGAATCCACAGTCTGAGATTTGCACAGTCAATACCTTCCTTTCCGAACATATCCTCACTCACAGTCTGGTCTAGATAACGTCTGCCCAGCTACCATCGCTATTGCGTTTGATCCTTTGTAGACCCATTTGTTGCCGAGTGGGATTTCGCCTGTGGTAGCGACACCCGATTCACACATGTCCGGCCTTATGAAGAGCTTTCGCTACTGCTACACCACAGCATCACAGCGAGATGCGTATGAGCGATTCAGATTCATCTCTCAAGAGTTGATGGCTCTCCATCTCTCGCTAGAAGAGACAATACACAATATTACCCTCGTAATATAGTGAATGTCAACTTGGTGCTTTTTCTTGTCAGAGTTAGCCGCTCGGAACTTGATTCGGTGGAAACTCTGTACCTCGTGCTCACGTGCGGCTTCAACTTCTTTTCTACTGAATTTGTTGTAGTCTCCGTGTTTTTCTTTTAAAGTGCTTTCACCATCTACTTTGCTCTTGTTCTTTATCTTCTATAAAGGTAACATCCTGCCGATTACATACCTTTATAGGGCGTATGTGGGTCCCACTTATACACTACTCAGGCATATCCTGAGAACATACATTTTCTAGATTTTTGGTCCAGTTTTGTAGTTTCTTGGGTATTATACATTACATATACACTGACTTCCAAATATATGAAAGTTTGAATAATCAAAGCGGCTTACCGGTCCACATCTCCAGTCGGTGTCTTCGACTCGACTGCGTGCTGGTCATGGTACTACGCCTAGAACTTCTTGTCTAAAGCTGACGCTCCGACATAGCTCTTGTTATTTCCAACAAAGTCCTATTCATCACACTACGCCACTCCATGTTGAGGGGTAGTGTATGAGTGAAAATTTCTTTTGATGCCTTCTTACTTACAAATTCATCAAATTCTTTACCAGTGTATTCTCCTTCATTATCGAGTCCTCGAAGCATTGATCTTCTCGCTTGATTCATGTTCCGCGGTGCTTTGTAAAAATTTGAAGACTTGAAACACATTAGCCTTCCTCTTGATAGTACACCCTAACACCTCCTCGAATAATCATACAATAAAATGATACAAAGTAATTTGCTCCTCCGAGGATGTAAGCCCGGTGTGCCCACCACACATCAGTGAACCAATTCTAGAATTGCTTTGCCCTCTAGAATTAGATGTGTTGAACTTGACCGATCTTTGTTTGCTTATAATGCAATGTTCATAGCCAAGGGTAGTGTGTACCTTTGCTGAGACCTTGAAGTAGATTCCTCTGCAAGAATCTTCATTCCTTGCTTTTAACATGTGTCCAAGTTTCTGTGCCATGTCATTGTGCATCTTCGGTTTGACTACTTGTGGCTTGAAGCTTCTCCTTCTTGCAAGGTTTTCTCCCTTGAGCATGTGTAAATTTGGAAGACTATACATGCAACTTATAAAATGCAGACCACAGGTAGTAGTTAGTGAAAGCGACACAGATTATGGAAACATCATCGATCCATATGCTGACTTATTAATGCATTTATATCACTTTAAGTAAACCACCGCGGTGAAAGTATTCTTGTTATCCGCAACGAGCGTGAGATGTTGATACGATCTCTGTTGAAATCGTTTCATCACTGCCCATGTATCTAAAATAACAATTAATCATTTTCAGTCTAATGTTTTTCCACAAAAAGATGCACATGAAGGATCATGCATTTTTAAGTACTTTCATGGGATCATATATACAAACATGCACGTATGTCAAAAACTCCATCTTGAACAAAGCTAACAATAAATTTCACAAATACATATATGTCAAGCACATCATACATATATAATGTGTGAAGCAAGAGAGGATTTCAAGTATATACATGTGGCTACTTGAGCTCCCACTTCCACAATTGCCACTTCGCAACACCCTACATATATAAACTCCAATGAATGCCACACACTTCATATATATATCTAAACTAATATGACAACAAATAGATAAAAATGGAAACATTAATATTGACTTTCTTTTAAAAAAGATATATATTCAAACATGAACACATGGAAGAATGATCAAGGTTTATATATCATGTGATTATTTCATTTGATCATACTGCTCACAAAATGTTGATAAGTGGGCGTCGAGGAGATTAGATATATAGTTGGCATTTAAGGTTTGGGTGTTTTATATTTGAGTGATTTGATAACTCATAAGTTAGCTTTTTGCTATATTCAAGAATAATTATTCTCCAACAAATGGTTCATTTGAATCTATAAGATGAAACTATCATCTTATATGTATAAAAAAAAACCATTTCATATATCGATGGAGAGCATGATAATAATGAATATAGTCAATAATGAATATAGTCATTCATATTGATGATTAAGACATACATAAACTAAATGTGAAATGTGTCATAATAATAATAAATTGGTAACTAAGTCAAATAGAGTTTTTATTTTTCATCCTTAACCAAGTTATATGTGTGTGTGTGTGTGAGTGCGTGTTTTGGCATGTAACTAAAGTGATCAATGCAACATTTATTTTGGAAAGCGAGTGGTGCTTTATTTTCTTTGAAGAGTAAACCAGCCTCGAGCTTAGCTTGTTCCTTATGAGAAAATGTTAGCCATTTTTTTGTAGCCATTTTTTAAAATTTATTTAGATGACAAGATTTTCATGCAAATCAATAGCATGAAAAAATTTTAGAAGATAAGAAAAGAAGAAATAAAGAGCAGGGAAGAAGAACAAGGAGAGAGAAGAGATCTAGAATAAGGACAAGCTTGAAGATACTAACCAGTGATCCATCGAAAAGTGCAAAATACTAACAATTCAATTGTAGAAAATGCAAACCTTGAGAGATCACGTGGTCGGCGAATGGATTTCTAGCGGCTGGTGGTTTCTCTGCGGGTTTCTCTCATCGACCAAAGGAAGAGGAAAAGGAGAAGGACAAAAGTTGGATGGAAAAAGTTTTTAAAGCCAAGGGTAAAATGGATATTTCACCATCCGGTTAGGCGTTCCTCAACCAATTGGGCTGAATGGCAATCAACCTTCTCCCCTCATCTCATTCTTCATAGATTCCTCCCACATTCCCAAGCCTACCAACCAAACAAAGCATTGGGCCCATTCCCAATCCATTCCCAATCCAAGCCTTGCAAACAAACAGCCCCTTAATTTTTTTAATAGACCATGTTTAGAAAATCATTTAGTTTTTAAAATTCCAAAGATGATTTATTTAATAACTCCATGTATTTACTAAACCCGGATTGGCCTACTGGTAACCAGGCATCTATACCAATCCAAATCTTTGATTGGATCACTTATACAATCAATCCGGTATAACCCATCTTAACCGATCTTAAATTGGCAACCTTGATGAATGTCGAGGCTTTTTAATTATGACTTGGGTGAGTCGAATTTTATTTTTTGAAATAACTTTTTTTGTTAATAAATAATTACCATTACATGACTAACAATTTGTGGATTAAAAAATAATCTTTAATTTTAAAATAATATTTTTTATTAACCCAACATTTACCTAAAATGGAGCTTGGAAGTGTTTGATGTTAAACTGGTTTTAATAACTATACTCCAAACAATACACAAACTATTGATATACTTTATCGCACAAAATAATTTTTTTTAATAATTATAATTAGTTAGGTATTTTAAGTTTTTCACAAGTTCGTATACATAGTATAAAAAATATTTTTTAAAAATACAAAAATATATTAAACATATTAAATGCGAAACCTTCTTTGCAATAAAATATAATATACAAGAGCAACCCGAAGTTCATGTTTTATTTATTTATATAGAAACCTCCTTTGCAATAATATTAATGAGGAACTCTCTATTTCTTATTTATTAATGACAACCTGCTCAAAGTTCAAAAATACAAAATATATTAAACATATTAAATGATGATTATTAGAATCTAAATGACTAAAAAAAAAGCTGGAGCAAAATTGTAATTAGCAAATTAATTATACAAGCAACAACCATTGCTAAAAATTCTTATTTCATAGAAAAAAGATAACCATATAATTAAAATTAATAAAAGCAATTGGTTACAATATTATACTAGTTCGTCAAAATAAGAAATCCAATCAACAGTTACTGTTTTCAAACAATAGCCAAATTTTGAAATAGCACAATCTCCACAAACTAGAATCAATATGAAGCTAAATAATAGAAAATATAGAGAGACAAAATAATTTGATGCAATCCAATCCAATATTCAGGAAGCGCACTTCATTCTTTGGCTTGGTGTTCATAAACAGTTCAAAAGAGTTCACAACCTCTTGATGCAATCCAATCCAATCCAATCCATCTATAGATTTATCAGTTGAAGTATCATCACCTTATTATGATCTTGAACAGAATACCAGCCGGAAAACAGCTTGACGACAATCTTAACCATGTAACAAATATCTCAAATTAGTAAAATAATTGGTAGTTACATAACCATACAGCTGGTCCATTTTGCATCCTTTGTACTTTTAATTGGTTTGATAGTTGCTATCCTTCGAGTTTGATATCATTCTACCACCCCACGGATTGCCACATGGTCGCATTAAGTTTCCAATTGATGCCTCTACTTAGTCTGGTTAGTGAACATGAGCTCTCCACAAAATCACAAGACTTGATTAACATCCATTAAATTTGATTTCCTTGCAAACTAATCATCCAATTGATGGATAGGTATAGATGTACTCTGGCAGCAGAACACACAACATATTCAGCAGAAATAAATGGATGCATCAATATCTGGTAGCCACAAACCATCATCACAAGAAATTGATGTATCAATTAAATGGATGCATCAAACCTGTTGGTGCAAAAACATCAGTATGATGAGTGGGGGAAAAATTCACTATGAACAGTGAGGAATATGGAAACATTGATGCTGAAGTTAAAAAATGCTAACTATAAATAGATCAATTTACAATTTCCTGCAAATAAAATTTGTTTAATTTATAGTGGAAAGCAAAATACTGAATTAAAACAAAACAGACCAACATACAAAATGGTGCAATAATCCTCGTGATCGACATAAATCCTTTCTTACCCGAAAGAGCCGATCACCAAAACATATAAAATGATATTCCAATTTTAACCAATAAAGCACATGGGCAAAAACACTATTAATCAAATTAAATACAAGAACCACCTTCCCCTTCAAAAGGTAATATCATAAGCCCTTAATAAAGATAATCTCGCCATAGAACCTCAACCAAATAAAAATTATGTGCTTCATAATAGTTAAGAGGTTTATATGTTCATGACTTCCTATTCTCTTGAGAACAATACAATCATCCAGCTTAGAAATGTCTGAATTTACAGAAAGGTATACATATTACCAATATATGCCAAAGCAGTAAAATTTTAAATTCAACGAGTTAATGAAAAGATTTTTCTGATAAAGGTGCGAGCAAAATAACAATCTCACTATCTAAACTCATCCTAAAGCCACACCATGCTACATAAAAACCATGCTACATAAAAATTCCAAATTCGATGTACACAACAATGAAGGAAAGGATATCAATCAAATATAAAACTTCAACCAACTACAACCATCATTTCCTAGACTTCAAAAATCAAATAATATTATCTAACAAAATTTCCAATAAAAAGCATAACGATCCAAGGAAGAAAAACATCTAGCATCGACAATGAATTCACACCCTAGATCATAACAAACATGAAGATGATTCCAACAATGAACCTCATAAAAACCACATAAATAACATATTAAGATAAAGTACTTGGAATTGTAGGTAACTAAGTGAAATGGGAAAAAGGCACTTCTTAAAAATACCAAATCCAAGATCTCCGTGGAGCACAAGCTCCAAAAACCAACTTTATGCCTCGGAGAGAACAAGATCCACGAAGTCTAGAATACCAACAATGATAATTATTAGGAAAAAACGACATTGTCAAAGGAAAAGTCATCTCCGGCTTCCTTGAGTGTAACTAAATCAAATAGCAAAGACTATGAATTTGGGAACTCCTGTTCATCTAGTCCATCTAGCATAATAGGATGGTGTTTGGATGGATACAAAACGTGGTATGAAAGAAAAAATCACTTTAAACATCAAAATATTAGTTTGGAGGGAAAAAAATTTTGATTGTTATGACCCTTGAGTATTTTTGGTGGCTTTTCCGTGGCCATCTGTTGGTTCTTTAGGTTTAATGGCAGCCTGGCTTATATAACTTTTTAAATAAATCTTGGGTGCCAAAAAGAATCAGGTACAAGGGCAGACTATTTGTATAACTCACCATTGATTTCTTTTTGCAGCTCCTCTTGTCCACCCATCTTTTTATGCAGCAAAAAGTCGGTGTCGAGCAGAGCATAAATACAGACAATCGAGAGAATTCCAATAGCACGAAGACTATTGTCGCTTTTGTATTTTTTTTCCTGCAAGAAAGGTATATAACAGTTCATTACGGTATGTAATTCCTTAATCCCTCAAAAGCTGCGGCAGGATACTGAAATCGTCATTGAAGAAACAGGTGGTGATGTTCTTACAGTTGCATCTGTTGTGAAGAATGGATGGTGAGTTAAGGAAAATGTTTTGTCATCAGTACATAAAAAGCTTTAATTAAGCAAGGTTTACCTCTTGGTGAAGAAACAGGTGAAGGAGTTTCTGCAGTCTCTGTAGAGAAATTGCAGAAGGGATACACTTCAAACCCCAGATAACAACTCATTCCAAGCAGGACCCCACCTTGCTGGTGCCCATTGCCCATATTCTGAATTTGTGGGATATAACAGAGAAGGCACATGTTGCAGTCTTCCTTGGATGATGGTGCAGTAAAAAAAATTACATAAAGGAAAAACAGCTTGAGGACCAAGGCAAGCATTGTTAAAGGGCATGATGAGAAACAGATATTCAATTATTAGGAGTGTCTCGATGATTCATAAGCATGTACTGGATCAAGACTAAATAGCTTTTGAATCAGATTCCAATCCCAAGAAGAGTCATCATCAAGAAATAGGTTACTCAAGTTGGCTGCATTAATGTCAAAGTCCTTATGAAATATAAGTTTGGTTTATATGCAATTGGGTATGAATTATGAGACACATATATCAAGAGTACCATTAATTCCATAAAAGTATCAGATCACTACCCAATTGCTTGTGTGATCAGTTCAGCATTTTGAGACATACAATCACCTTTTGGATCTTAAATTTAACCATCACGATAACATGTCCAACATTGTGAGGCATATAACCAACCAAACCAAATTTCAAAAAACAAAGTAAACATGTCCAACTGGCCTCATAGTTTTACTGCAGTATGAGACCCCTTTTGGATCTTAAATTTAACCATCACTACAACATGCATAAACATGCATCTTCCCTCTTTAATTCTTAAGAATCATCTTTCTTACAAGATACTAAAGACCAGTTCCAGTTTCTAACAAATTTTAAAGCAAAGAAGATTATCTATGAAGTACCACTAGTAATGTTCTATCATTGATTCCTAAAACTGTTCAACTACCCGTTCATTGTGTAACCATCATTGTCAACATTTTTGTTTCCTATAAACAAGCAAATCAAAGTTCTTATGTCAATTAAAACTAAGTTCTAAAAGGCCCCCAAATTCTAACAACATAAGCTCCAAAAACCAACATATGATGAATTTTCAAATTTCCCATGATCTAGCCAGTTAATCAATTATAAAAATCAAACTACCACAAACACATGAATAGAATCTAGCTCAAATACCAACTTATCTAGAAGCACATTTCAAAACAGATAAAATTCAAGATTAGACTCGATCATATGGACACCAAATTATAATCATCGATGATCGATTTGAAATTAAACCACAAACTTCTGATGCAATGCTGATAATCTGACAGGTGTTTGTAATTTGAATAAAGACATGAAGAATATATATGGCATTCATAGTTGATAAAGCAAGATGAATATCATTACATGCCTCTTCTGCAAATAAATTTTCCAGCATATGCACCAAATCAACATATATTTGTTGTATTCTCATAATATACAAGTGTTTGAGAACATTAAAAAGTGTTAGTTTTTAAACATGTGAATATCAACAAAAAAGCAATTCCTTACACAAACAGAGCTAGCACCAAAACAAGTTTGAAAGGCTTGAAATATACAAAAGAATACCATGGATACAAGGTAGAGGCCAAACCACCACCATCTTACAACAATCATTCAATAAAACACATGGTCACATAAAATCAGATGAGATGCTTATTTATAAGGGGAAAATAAACGGAAACCAACTTTCACACCTAGGATAACTCTAGAAATACAACTAAACAAGGTAAAAAAAAAATACCTTTTTGAAACAAAACTGCTAAGCACCACATGCTAAACAACTTAGTAACTACAAACTTGAAGTTGGAAAAAAAGCAAATGGTAAACACAAAACAGCCAATACAAATTACAGTGCAAATTCGAATTGGTGATAAAAAATTCTCATCAACGCTAAGAACTAGCAAATTCTAAGATCCAAGCAGAGAACAACATTAGATTGAAGAAAAATCATGGTTTATTTGATGAAATGAAAAAACCCTCTGGCAAATATTAATAAAGATACTAAGTACCAGAGAAAAAGCCCAAAGTTCTGAAAATAATAAAAATTATACAAACTGATTTCAAAAAACAAACAAATATAACATACAAAAACAACTAAAAATGGCATTATTTTTTATTTTTATAAACACGAAATCCCCTTTCAAAAATACCAAGCACTAAGCATATGATGAATTTCCAATTTCCCATGATTTAACGAGTAGTTAATTTTGTTAGAAGAGAGTGATGAAGAATGGATCAAAGTCCTCATACCTTAAACAACTTACATGAGTGACCCTTTGGGTCTACATATAGAACACATAAGTATACATAAACGTATATCCATACATATACATGTATATATATATACAATACTATAATACATCTAACAAATTTATCAAACAAAACCTTATAAAACCCAGTTACCATGCAGACATGTCCAAATAAGCTAATATATCAAACATGAATCAAATCTAGCTCTAATATGAAGTGCTCTAGAAAGTCACTCTAAAGACGATCCAATTAGAAATTACTCAGTAATGGACACCAACTGAAACTATCTAGAATCCATGCTAAAAAAAATCAAATCAGAAATTAGACTCTTGGTAATGGACACCAACTGAAAGATTATAGAATTCATGATATCTGATTCATCCCAATGCATTGCAATGCCCTAACAAGTTCCATCGATTATGCACCTTTGCATTAAAAGATTTTTTTAATCAAATATCATCGTGAAACACTATAAATATACAAAGTTCCAATTTCTATAAGCAAATTGGATGGTCGAAAAAGAAAATCAATAAAAACCACAACATCAACCAACAAATTCTTCACAAACACAACCAGATATCTAGATCGTATAAAAGAAAAAAGAAAAATAAAACATAATAGATTAATGCTTGTCAATAATATCTAGAGCATAATAGAAAAATAATGAACCATTGCTAACTACAAACCAGGAGCACAAACAATAAATAGAACTTCAGAAATGATAGTGAAATCATGCTACTCCATTGACATGAAACCCCTATCTAAAGGTAGAAACCCTTGATTTATCGGTCAACTTTTGCCACAATGATAATTGCAAGATGAACTATGAAAATAGCAGCAAGACATAGATCAAAACCAGATTGGGAGGACATGCTTCCTCAAGTGCTAGACAGAGTCCCCTTTGAAAGAATAACCTTTGGAAATGGCATCAATAAAAGCTGATCAAAAAGCAGATTACAGAAAAATCATGCTTCGTCTTGTCTGGCTATGAATAGAATCCCCCTTTGAAAGATACTCGTTTCAATAGTAAGAAGAAACATCAAATTCTAAAAAAAAGGCAATTGCCACAAAACATTGTTTTCTACCTTAACTATCATGAGTTAATGTTTAATTTTCATTAAGAGTTTCTAGTTTTGATCATCACATCTTTTTTAAAATAAAAAAAATAAAAATAAAACAAAACAAAAACAAAGACAAACTGATTAAGAATATAACTACATTACATTGAGTAAACTGTTATCAAATAAAATATTTTTATATGTCTTCAATTTTGAACAAATGAGTTTAATCTTCTCTAATTTCTAAGTGAAAAAAATAATGACCCAATCAAACCAACTCTCAAAACATGATCAATAGTGACGGTATTTAGAGTTTCAGAAGTTAGTGAAACATCTTCGTCAATCAATGATAATAAAAAAACTTATTAGTATGCCTCTTGTTATGTCTAGCTAGGTTGTTTGCAACTATCACATTTGTTTTTATTTTATTTACATCTATCCATCTTATAACGAGAATGAGTAATCCGAAGTTCACGTGATCTTCATATCAGAGCATGCATCACTGGTTATCCAATTAATTAGAATAAATAACTATTTTGATAGTTTGCAATTATGTATCAATCGGATGTTAAATTGCGATAGTCTAAATTAGTTTGACCTTTGCCACATGCTGCTAACACAAATATGAAAATGGGGTATCTTCTAATTAAGTGTACTTTGTTATCAATTAAAATAACAATAACCAAATATTCTTCAATGCCATGAGTCCTTATGCTAGCCAATACTCAATACGCATTATGAGATAATCAGTGAACAACATTAAGTCTACAAATATTTATTTGACAATGAAAGTAAGATTAGTCAAGGATTTATCCTTCTAAAAGAGAGACTAGGGCTTGGTGTTATATAACAAAAACTTTTGACTTGTTAAAAAGAAAAGCATCTTTAAAAAGCTACCAAAAAAAAAAACCAAGACAGAGATAGGTCACATGGGCTAACCTATATTTAAAAAAAAGACCCAAAGAAAGCTATGAGTTATTATCCAATAAACTATGAGGTCACAAATAAGTTAGAAAGATATATTGTTTATTACTAAACAATAAGAAGAAAAAAAACCTAAGAGGCTACATTTAATGTATAACAAACTGTGATGTCATAAATGATTTAAAAAGATGAAATGTTTATTATCGGCCAAAGAAAGCTACGCTTTAATGATTATTTCATTTAATGATATTATTTTAAATAATACATGTTATTATTATTGCTTTAACAATATTTAATTAAATCAAAATTTGATCAACTCAAATAAAAATTTTGCTACTATACCAATATTAAGAAAATCCCTTAAATCACTCTTTTAAACCCCCGCCAATTAGGTTTTATTAAAATTAGGTCAACATCGAATGCCACTACAATTACAAATAAAATCTTTGAACGAAAAAATCTTAATCCAAAATAGGAATAGAATCTAAGGTAAAGTCATGAAAAATAGTCTCAAGGAAATTATAAATAAAATTCACATAATGAAAACAATAAATCCATCTAACAAATAAACTTATCAAAATTTCCATACCACAACCAACTTCAAAAATGAAATGAAAAAACAAAAATCCTCAACTAGGTAAGGTCGAAGAAGCCAAAAATAAATAGATAAACAACAACAACAACAACAACAACAACAACAACAACAACAACAACAAGAGCAAGCCAAATTCTGAGACACATTTTCCATAAAGTATTAACAGCGACTACCCTATTTTTAAGAAAAACCATTCTAATAATGCTGAAGAAAAGTTCCCATTTCCCGTTTGTTCTCCAATTTAATAACTGAAGCAAACCACAATGTAAGGCAAACAAATTATCAACTATCTTAAAAAGAGGAAAAGACAAACAAATGAAATGCAATGACACCAAGTGAATTCTGATGTATATCAACAGTCTGCAGTGAGAAGTTCCAATTTCCCTAAATAACGGAAGCAAACTGCTACGTGAGCTAAACAAGTTATCGCCTATCTTAACAAGAGAAACAAACAAATGAAAATCAATGATATCAAGTACGAATTATGATTTATAACAAGAGTATTTAGTGATAACTTCATCAGTGAGGTAAACGATTAGCTAGCAATAGTAGTCACCCTTCACATTCTCAAACATGAAACTAACGGATTGGAAAATGCTAGGAAGTAAACTTACAAAACCAACACATCTCATCACCTAGCAAACAAGAATACGAAAAACAAATATAAAATTTGAACATCACTCTAGAGGCAATTGATATCATCAAAATTTTCAATACAATTCAAACACAACCAACTATTCTTGGGCTAATAAAATCAAACAAGTATATCAAAACAGAGAAAGATATGGACTAGGGATATAGAACACTTCTACAATGATCTTCTATTTTCTCTACAGAAATAACACTGAATATGACTCCCAACAATGAGTGGACCATAAAAATAAATAAATAAATAAAAATAATAAATAATAATAGAAAGATAGAGATGGCATATCAAAAGGGATTCATCACAAATCCAGTGAACTAAATCAGGGGAAAAAATCACATAACAAAACAGGAAATCACCATTATTAACAATTCTCATTACATACAATCAGGAAACTAAAAGATTAAAAGATCTAAATTGACTAAAACAAATTTGTTACAGCATACCGAGTTCTAGAAATAAGAAAAACCCAAATTTTAAAAGAACACAAGTTCCACAATCTGACATTACTAATAACAAACCCAAAGTTGAAAAATTCCTACAATAAAAATACCTTGAAGTCAAACTATTTTTTGCTTAAAACAATGATCTATGGTTGAAAAGAAAAAAAAACTTTGATAGGAGAACCAAAACCCACTTCAAACAAAAGGGACATAAGCACAATTTCCACGTTGCTAATAACAAATCAAAAGTTACAAAATTCCAACAATAAAAATACCCTACTGTCATATTATGTTTTTGCTTAAGGTGAAAAAAAAACCATTTATTGGAGAAGCAAAACCCACGTCAAAAGATAGTTGCTTAAGCTCAACTTCCACAAACCAACTTTTGACACACTAGATACTTCAAATCTGAAAAATTTGCCACCAAGAATTACATAAACAACAAGCAACATGCAGTTAAATTATATTCTGATTAGTGTCATGAAACTCATTTCTAAAGATAAGAAAACCATAACCTTATCAAAGGAGACAAACATGCATCTTCCTTGTTAATAACTGCAAACAAAGTTAAGAATTAGAGTAAAAGATCAGAAGGTTTCTCATAAAATTTCAAACACCCTTATAAGTCCCTACAAAATTTCCCATGACCAATACATCTCTACTTTAAAAGCTAAATAAAACAAAATTACTACAAACACATGTTCAATTAGACTAATGCATTATACATCAATAAAATCTAGCACAAAAATGAAGTGATCCAGAAACACACTACATAATAGATCAAATTGAAAATTAGATTCTCTACCATGGATGCAAAATGATCATATCTCAAATCCATCCTCCATCATTTAAGTTACCTAACAAGCTCTATCAGTTAAGAGAACTCAGTTAAAACATTATTAATCTAATCAAATCAAATCCATAGATATCTATCAAAATACCAGCACAAATTTCTGCTAACAAATTGAATGGATTACCTTCCATAGCAAA
This sequence comes from Dioscorea cayenensis subsp. rotundata, assembly GCF_009730915.1. Taxonomy (NCBI): domain Eukaryota; kingdom Viridiplantae; phylum Streptophyta; class Magnoliopsida; order Dioscoreales; family Dioscoreaceae; genus Dioscorea; species Dioscorea cayenensis. Next base: position 1,964,918 of record NC_052481.1, on the reverse strand, counting down.
TCCAACTAAAGCCATAACATCAACCAGCAAATCCTTCACAAACACAAACAAGTATCTTAATCATACAACAATAAGAGCACTATCAAACACAAGTCATTGATGCCTATAGATAACAATGTTTAGTGGCAGTTTCAAAGAACTTAACCATTCATAATTACAAACCAGGAGTACAAATAATAAATTGATCTTTAGAAAACATCATAGTGAAATCCTGTTATTGCATTGATATCAAACCCCCTCTCTAAGATAACAATGTTTAGTGACAGTTTCAAAGAACTTAACCATTCATAATTACAAACCAGGAGTACAAATAATAAATTGATCTTTAGAAAACATCATAGTGAAATCCTGTTATTGCATTGATATCAAACCCCCTTTCTAAGGGTAAGAACCCATCATCAACCAACTTGTGCCATGATGATAACTGCAACCTGATGTTTGAACATGCTAGTAAAAAATAGATCAAAAACATATTAGGAAGGAATCAAGGCGTTGTTGGACTATAGAAAAGAATCCCTTTCAAAGAAATTAGCCGTTTCGATATGGAAACATCAGCAAAAAAAAGATCAAAAACATATTATGGTGCAATCATGCTTTGTCCATGATAAATTACAGTCCCACCAATTGATGCTCATTGCCATAGATAAAAACCCCCCAAATTTTGACGGAAGACAATTTCCACATAACACTAATTGTTGTCTTAGTTGCCATAATAGATCACATGACAAAAAAGGTTACAGTGAGACCATATTTTGTGATTTTAGAAGAAGCCCCCTCTTAAGTTCTATCAGTTCTAGACACTGGGTTAAAAGATATTTAATCAAATCTCATATGTGAAAATAGATATATATGCCAAGTTCCAATTTCTAATAATAAACTGAGTGGCCAAACTACTTTCAAAAGAAAAAAATCAATAAAAACCGTAACGTTCAACCAATAAATTCTCTAGAAACACAAACAAATATCTAGATCATATGATAGAAAAGGCAGAATCAAACATAAATTAATTCATAAACTTAATCCATAAAGGAACAAATATCATGGATCAATAACAAATCTATTAAAATAAATTAATTTACTGAAATTCTTAGGCCACGAGAACCACTTCAATGATATTGACGGAACACAAGATCCAAAACCTAAAGATAAAAAATACCACAAATAAATAGATCAACTTTGCTTTGCTTGGTGTTAAAATTATATGCTTTGATCAGTCTAAAGATGACCAACCTTAAATTCTGAGATAACACACTAACAGACATCTTCCCCATCAAACCAAGTTGAATCATTTTCTGATGAAGATCATTTTAATTACACACCAAAGACAAATATTGATGCAAGGCAAATCATCATAACATTAGCAATGGAAAACACAAGTAAGGACATAAAACTGGAGGATGCAAGAATCAATAACGATATCAACAATTCCCTAAAAGTAATTCCAATCATGCAATTGTCAACATGCTTGAAAAAAATCACTTGTCCCCGGTGTTCATCTGGAGAACCAGATCAGAAAATTGAATTATTTCAAATAGATCAAACAAATATATGGTTTTAGGCACCTTTCGTATCAAAATATCATCCTGAAAGTAACCCCAACCTCCACCAGTGGTTATAGAAATCATTTAAGAAGAATGAGCACATGTTGTAATTGATCAAATAAAAATCATCAATCAAACTATGATATCAACTATATTAACTGTTTCCAACTGAACATTCCACAAGATAAATCAAGCAATTAATGATTAAAGGAATAAAAAAAAGGATAAATAAAGCAATTAAATGGATGTTATATTATGTCAAATGCACACATGTAACTATTTCATGTCTCAAAAAAATGCCAAGTGAAAAGAAGTAATAGAAGTAACAGAAGTAACAGAGATCCAATGAATTCTCAGTCTCACGAAAAGTGAGCTTGCTAAGAGACAAGATTTGGGGTTGTAGGCCCTACCAGTAAATTTGAGTGTTCAAAACAACAACAGGGTCATCAAAAACATTTTCGGTTAAGCCTGTAGCTGGTAGAGAATTCTTAGACGTCATAACACTTTCTTCAATTGAGGCCTGCACTGGGTTGGGACCAAAAACATCAGCAAAGTTGAACTCCTCATGCTTAGAGGGAGTGTTAGAATTTATATATTTTGGTACTAGTGTGCCCTATATGGGCTCTATATGGGCTTAGGGGTCTTACACCAAAAAGTCTCAAGACTTAGTGGCTCAACCTCTATACCTATATATAAACCAATTACACTTCTATTACACAACCGATGTGGTATTATATTTCCAACACCCTCCCTCAAGTTCAACTCGGTCGAACTTGCACAGACTTGTACACCAGAGGTCTGTTTACATAGACTTGTACACTACTTGTGTCTCAGAAGTCCTACACACATGGAGGTCATATACACATGGACTTGTACTACATCGGTGGCTCCACTATATTGCTCTGATACCAAGTGAAAACTCAGAGGTGTTGGGAATATCAACGGAGCGATGGATTACGTGTTAATGTTCTTCAAGGTGAGATTACAAGACAATATATATAGATAAAACATTGATGGCTATCCTGATACTTAAGAAACAAACCTAATCATTTTATTTAAAACCATGCCAGATTTATCTCTATCTATTTTTTGATAAAGGATCAGGTCACGAAGAGCACTCTTCTTAAAGGATGGTGTCACCGAGGTCTCTATTCTCTTCCATCAGGACCTTCAGAAAAGCAAGTTTTTAGTGTTGCGCCATCGTTTGCAAGGTGGCATGGTCGTCTGGGTCATCCCTCCACTCCTATTGTTACTAGAATTATTAGTAATAATAAACTACCATGTTTAGCTGAGTCTAATAAAGAGTCAGTTTGTGATGCCTGTCAAAAGGCCAAGAGTCATCAGCTGTCATACAGTAGATCATCTAGTATATCTCATTATCCTTTGGAACTTGTTCATTCTGATGTTTGGGATCCTACCCTTGATTCTGTTGGAAGAAAAAAATATTATGTTAGTTTCATTGATGACTATAGCAAGTTTACCTAGATTTACCTTCTTAAACATAAATCTGAAGTTTTTCAGAAGTTCCATGAGTTCCAAAATCTTGTTGAGAGACAATTTAATCGCAAAATCATTGCAATGCAAACTGACTGGGGTGGAGAGTATCAAAAACTTCACTCCTTCTTTGAGAAAGTTGGCATCTCTCATCATGTTTCCTGCCCACACACTCATCAACAAAATGGCTCTGTTGAGAGAAAACATCGCCATATAGTCAAAGTTGGTCTTGCTCTTTTGGCTCATGCATCCATGCCTCTCAAATTCTGGGATGAAGCTTTTCTTGCTGCCACTTACATCATTAATCGTCTTCCTAGTAAAGTCATCCAGTATGAGACCCCGTTAGAACGGCTATTCCATCAAAAACCGGATTACTCTTCTCTTCGCATATTTGGTTGTGCATGTTGGCCCAATCTTCGTCCCTATAATACACATAAGTTGCAATTCTGGTCAAAACAGTGTGTTTTTCTTGGTTCTAGTCATCTCCACAAAGGTTTTAAATGTCTTGATATCTCTACTGGATGGGTGTATGTCTCTCGGGATGTTACCTTTGATGAGAATGTCTTTCCCTTCTCTCACTTGCATTCAAATGCCGGTGCTCGTTTGCATGGGGAAATCTCACTTCTTCCTCCTGATCTTGTTCCATCCACTTTTGATAAAGGGGGAGCACAGAATGATCAATTACTTAATTTTTCGCCTAACAATGATAACTGTTCTGGTGATAGTTGTGCAGAGATGGAGATTTCTGGTGCAAATTTTGGGGTACATGGAGCAGAACCTGTTTGGGCGGGAGAATCCGACTTGAGATTTCCACCCGATCACTCTGGATCGGCGTCGGAACAGCCTGTGCAGATGGAGCAGCAATCCGCACAGGGGTCCAAGCCCAGCCACCCAGCAGCCGACACGTTGCCACAGTCAACAGCAGCCGGCGAATCTCCTCCTGATGGTGACCGGACTGCACCGGTAGTAGCGCTTGGGGGATCTTCTACACACACAGAAGAACTGGTTGTACACCTGCCGGTTACTGATGAAACAAGACCAAGAACACGTCTGCCGAGTGGCATCAGGAAAAAAAAGGTCTATACTGATGGGACAATTAGGTATGGCTCTTTTACATCCTTTGGAGAACCTCAAAATTTACATGAAGCACTAAATGATAAAAATTGGAAAGAGGCTATGGATGCAGAATACATGGCACTAATGAGAAATAAAACCTGGCACTTAGTTTCTCCTCACAAAGGTGCTAATGTTATCGATTGTAAGTGGGTATACGAGATCAAAAGAAAATCTGATGGGAGCTTGGATAGATACAAAGCCAGATTAGTTGCAAAAGGTTTTAAACAAAGGTATGGCATAGATTATGAGGATACTTTTAGTCCTGTAGTTAAGGCTACTACTATCAGAATTATTTTGTCTATTGTTGTGTCTAGAGGATGGAGCCTACGTCAACTTGATGTTCAAAATTCCTTTCTCCATGGTGTTCTTGAAGAAGAGGTATATATGAGACAACCACCAGGGTATGAAAATTCTTCTTTGCCTCATTATGTGTGCAAATTAGACAAGGCGTTATATGGTCTCAAGCAAGCTCCAAGAGTGTGGTATTCAAGATTGAGTACAAAGTTGCTTGAGCTAGGATTTAAGTCCTCCAAGGTCGACATATCCTTGTTCTTCTACAGTAAAGGAGATGTTGTTATGTTTGTTCTTATTTATGTAGATGACATCATTGTAGCCAGCTCCATGCAAAATGCAACTTCAGCTTTGTTACAGGATCTCAACAAGGAGTTTGCTCTAAAGGACCTTGGGGATCTCTGTTATTTTCTTGGCATTAAGGTTAATAAGGTATCTGATGGTATAGTTCTAACACAAGAGAAGTATGCATCTGATGTGATCAGAAGAGTTGGAATGCACACTTGCAAACCTGTTAACACGCCCTTGTCTACTACTGAGAAGCTCTCGGTTCACGAAGGAACACCTCTTTGTCCTAATGATGCTACACAGTACAGGAGTGTTGTGGGAGCACTACAATATTTGACATTAACTAGACCGGACATTTCTTTTGCAGTTAATAAGGTTTATCAATATCTTCATGCTCCAACCACAGAACATTGGGCGGCTGTCAAAAGAATTTTGAGATATTTGAAACGATCAGTCAAGCTTGGACTTAAGACCGATAAGTCCTCATCCTTACTTGTCAGTGCTTTCTCTTATGCTGATTGGGCAGGATGTCTAGATGACCATCGATCGACTGGTGGTTTTGCTATTTTCTTGGGCTTTAACCTTGTTTCGTGGAGTGCACGTAAACAAGCAACTGTATCTAGGTCGAGTACAGAAGCAGAATATAAGGCACTTGCTAATGCCACTGCAGAAATTATGTGGGTGCAGACATTGCTTCAAGAACTTGGCATTCAAGCACCAAGAGTAGCAAAGATTTGGTGTGACAACATTGGAGCTAAGTATCTTTCTACTAATCCTGCATATTGAAGTAGATTATCACTTCGTGCGAGAGCGAGTAGCACGCAAGCTGCTCGATGTTGAGTTTGTTTCCTCCAAATACTAAGTAGCAGATGGGTTCACAAAACCTCTACTTGTTCGGAAACTGGAGATGTTCAAAAACAATCTTAACCTCTCGAGTTCAGATTGAGGAGGAGTGTTAGATATCTTGAGATATAAAGATATCTAACAGGAAGAACATCAGTAAGGCCAATTGGAAGAAGTAGTTTGTTGAAGGGCTTCTTAGCATTACTCCTGGAAAGACCAGAAATCTGAGAGGAAACCATCTCTCAGAAAGTTAAGCAGGTTCCAATTGAAATACTGTGTTATTTGTTACAATTCTCACTAAGGAGGCTCCCTCCACAAATCTCTGAGACAATGATTGATGAAGAAGGAATCCTGACAATGGCCTTGAACAAGTGGAAGTTTACATGGACAACTAGAGCATCCAGGAATTCTGGCGGGAAGGAAGAGAAAAATCCATAGTTGGTCTTGTTTCCCCGATGCTAGGAAATGATTTTTGTCACTGTGGCTTCTCAAATTCACGAAGAACAAATTGCCTTTAGAGTCAGAAGAATGGAGTGAAATTTCAGTCAAAAATTAAGAGAGTCCATGTATTTGAAGATAGTTACACATATATACAACACAATTAAATGTAGTCAAATTTCTAAGCACTAAAGCAGTATGCAACCAAAGCATCAAAAGAAACACAAGATAGGAATACAAGAATGATAGTACTTCCAACCATATAATCCTACATGTAAAGTATACATGCAAATACAAAAGATAATTTAACATGAGTAACAAAAATTTTGACTTTACGAATTAAAAAAAATTTACATATCTGAACCATGGAAAAAGGTTGATTAAAAATTAGGATATGTATGCATATCAATGTGTGCAACAACAAGTACATGTTGAGAAATGCTTGAAAATATCAGTTGATGATGGTGTTGACTTGTGATGCAATTTATTCAGACAATCCTATAAGGCATGCTTTCAATGGCCATATGGATGTACTCATTTTGTGAATTATCTGTTATTCTTTATAACCTGATTCTTTGGATTTTAAAGCCACGTCTCCTATTTTGTAGGAACTATATATTCATTCAATAAATTGGCTCAACCTTCTAATGCATCTCATCCTCTTCTTGAGGCAAGCCTTGTTGAGATTTCCCAGGTAATCACTTGATTTAGCTTTAATATAGCAACATTTAACATTCAAGTCATTTAGTGCAGTTGTTAAAATATTTTTAACTTGAATTACAGACCGGTGATAAAGTGTCTTCAGTCACAGAAGCAACAGATGAGGTGCTGGACAGTAAACAACCTCAAAAAGCATATTATAATAATAACGCAATAAACAATGTTATTGAAGGTAAATTAAATGTTTAATTACTATTTATCAGTTCATGGAATGCTAATGGCTGGTCAGCTTGCCCCACAGGCTTTGGTACAAATGAATTGGAATATGCATCAGGAAATTTAACAAAATGGCAGATACATGATTCACGACCCTACGCTTAAGTATGCCAATAAAGTTTCATCAATCCACCTTTCATGGGACCTTAATTTCTACCATGTATTTCTAGATTATTTGATAACTTGGTCGCTTCGTGTTCATTTTCACGGGGTGGAGAAATGCATCATGATAATAATGATGATATTCTTGATATTTCTTCCGGATTGCTACATCTTACCGGGTAGTACCTTAGTGTCTCGATAGTATCACCGAGAATGCC
>NC_052481.1:1851380-1956651 GCF_009730915.1 Dioscorea cayenensis subsp. rotundata | reverse complement strand
CGTTAGTTCATTATCAGTCCAAATTACCTCAACACTCCACTGAGACACGGTGTGGGAATCCACCCCCACAATGACAAAAAAAGTCCTCATCTGACCAGATCTGAGGTCAACTGATCGACTGACAACATAACCAGCAAAGATCTTTCAAGACACTGACAAGTGATCGATAAAAACACCAAGGCATGAAAAAATATAATCATGGACTGATGCAGCCCCTGCCCGTGCCCAGCAAACAGGCCCGCGGCCGCACAACGTCAGATGATGATCCACTGCGGCCGGCCACCCACCAGCCACACACAACGTCGGCACGACCGACTGAACAGAGTGAAACAGATCAACATCCACCCATGCAGTCCTCCATCCCCACCTGCACGACTGTGTTCAAACGATGCTGATACAGACGTCATCCATCACAGATCGAGCAAACAAATTTCATCCGAGTCCAGAGTTAGTCAGATGCCCTGTCCACCGGCTTTAAAATACAACAGGCCTAATTTAAATATACAACAGTGACATGTTATAAATATTCAAAAATAAACCATACCATTTGGGCCTCACCACCGAATCATTAGCATGTACCATTTGTAAACAAAATCCACCCAGGTCACACCAACCTTGCCCCGCCATGACCCGCGCCGCAGCCTCAGCCTGACAGTCTCCACATACCATTTCAACAACATCTGCTCCAAAATACCATCAATAATCCTCATCCCACCAGTCGGAGCACTAACTGAAAAATCCCTCATGACGGATGGACAGTCCGCTCACCGAGCCTCGCATTCAAGAGTATGTCAGGCCCAGTCACACGATTCAATGAATCCCCCGGCCCACTGTCTTTGGCAGTCTGCCTGTCAACTGAACTGCATCGCCTGTAATACCTTGAAATTCAATAATCGATCCTCTAAAGAATCACGGATCACACCAATCATTGTGTTTGTCAGCGACAAGAACACAGCACAGCACTAATCTATCTCGTGGCCGACGAACACACCTGAAGAACAAACAGCACGCACCCTGTGCCGACGGCGATCAACGGACCACAACCCCCACCACGGTCTGGGCAGTCCACCCCGATCGCCGAACGACCGCCGCGCCCAGCACACCCCGTCGCACACAAAACAACACCTGGGGCCCGGCCCAGACCGTCCACCCGCCAGCCTCAGCCTGACTGAACCACATTCAGCACCGTCAGGTCGCGCACTCCGCCTGTTCAACCCACGCAATCAAACACCTCGTCAAGACCAATGAAACAGCCAGCGATCAAAACGACACACAAACAGCCTCACACCATCAGCAACATTCCCCTAACCACGCCTGTGTCCAACGACAAACTGATGACCACCATCCACGTCTTCTCTGATAACACCGATTCATACCGAAACTGCCTGGTCTTGCACGACTGAGATAGCAGCTCAGGAACACCCTCATCTTCACCACCATCAAACGCTTGGCAACAGCACAATAACGCATCGAACAGCAACAGCCACCATCTCAGTACCAGACATCCGAGTCCGTTGCGCAACCAGCACCGTCAACAGCCGAACAACATTCAATTCCGACTTCGTCATCGAACGATCAAACACGCAAAACGGCCCGCCCACCACAAACATCCAATCAACCTGCAGAACAGCAACAGCCTCAGTGACGCACACTGTCTGGCAAAACTACACTGATCCTCAACGTGAAGACGGGTCCTGTCATCGGTCAATAATTTCTTCTTCCGTGTGTCTGATTGAGTGACGACGATTGCCTCAGAATTAATTGATGCGTTCAAACAAATACAAAGCAGCGTTACCTGATCAAATCAATCGGCAACGAATATTCATTTCAACCTCAGACTTTGGCTTTGTGAACAAGGACATTGAGGCAGATGCATTGCCTGATTTAGTGACAGGAGCTATCCACATTTGTTACGATATTTACATGTTATAAATCGAAATGACCTCAGGAAAACTTAAGAAATTAGGCTCACTAAGTAGAGGAGCACGTGCCAGCATCTTGAATCTGGGTGAGTGGCGGCAAGCGTGGGTGAAAACAAATACGGTCAGTACTCAGCTTGAACGAGTTTCTCAGCAATCTTTCCAGCTTCTCAAAAATGCGACGACTTCTGCACCTGTCCTGGAATTACTCGCTTTAACCATTTATATTAGAAACAGATGATCCACAGGTAGAATTGGTGTTGTTCTGGGTCAAACTAGCATCCCATTGCTTTCTTTTACTAAGAAAATGCTCAGTGAGAATGCACACAAATTCACTTTATACCCGAATTATATACAATTACTGGAAGCCATGTCTCAAATTTGAGCATTAATCTATTAGGGCCACAGATTTACCATCAGGATTGATAAGAAGGTTTTGTAAAGTATCTTCTGCAATCAAACACTACAAACATAGCAGATGCATATTTTGTTCGCTCAACCTTCCTTTTTCGTAATCACAGTGTCACACAATTGCCCTCAACCTCAACAATTGCAACACTCCTCACTATGGCTCAAATTCATTAAATAAGTGCGCCAAGATGTGCATCACCTCTTGCGAAGTCCTATCTTATATGCCACATGCTGTGCATCTAATACACATCTAAACTCTCAAAAGAGCTTTTAGTCATTTTGCGTGCTGTTGATCGCTTGCTCGGCAATCTTTAACTTTTTGTCTCTATGCTGAAACGTTTAAGATGTGCCTGAATATACACACACAACAATGCAGTGAGACAGCCTCAGAAATAGATATAGTCACAAGAGCATCAAGAGTAATGCTAATCAATGTACTGTAAAAAGTATTGAATTGTACTCCTATATATATATATTATGTGTAAGTTGAATGATATATTTCCAACCATGAAGCACCATACCTCACAAATTATTATGTGTCACCAAATGGCCTATATTCCACTATTCAATACCTGAATAGGCATTACTCAGCTAAAGTAATTCCATTATTAACAAGACCCTATTAAACACATGAAAAGAAAAAGAAAAATTCAAACCCAACTTGCTGTTTGTTGGCAACTACCCTCAAAGTTTTAGAGATTTATCAGTAAAACATCACTACAAAGCGCCAAAGAATATTGATATGATATGCAATTAAAAGGTGCAAATCAATAGTGCTTAGAGAGCATGACAAAATTCTCTACCTGGAACGATATACATATAAATTGGTAAACACCATGCCCCTGCCACAAATGATAAAGTTCGCACACCTCAGCTCGTGACACCTTTTAACAATAACTGCAGTATCGACAAAATTCATCACAAAAAGAAAGGGAAAACTCGAATCCAATGTCATCACGAGCAATCCTAAAATAATCCAATACTTTTCAACTCAATGCAAAATGAGACATTTTTGGAATCCATCTCACCTTGTGCTTGAATAGGACACGATAGCAAGAGTATAAAAACCTTCACTTGTGGATCATAGAGTCTCACCAATCTCTATACTCCTTATATTCGTCAATTAATTTGAGAAATAGCATGAAAATGATGTGGGATGAATGAACACGACATGCATTTAAAAATCTAGAAGAAAACACGACTCCAAATGACTCTCAACAAGAACCTGATCGACTGGAAAAAGGTAAGAACTCTTGATTATGATCTCTCTGAGTAAAACTCAACAGGAAATTGAATAGAAAATGAAATTTCCGAATGGATGGAAAAGGAGAGTGGTGAGAGATTCGGATTTCAAGCCAAGGGAGTGAATTCAAACCTCTTAAAACTTTTGTAAAGCATTAGAAACAACGAAATTTTTGTATATATACTAAGTAAATGCTTAAATTTGTCCGATTTCTTTCACATAATTATATGTTAAACCCTGCATTGAGTGACCACAACTGCTATCATTTGCCAGCGACACCGACACTGTTTACACTAATCGACACAGTGATGAAAAGTTAAGAACATAGGTGCTAGGACACGCACTATATATTATATATTTATATGAAATATTTATTACTCACCATAAATTTATATATTTATGTCAAGGTACATATGTCACATATTTATTATATAAATTAATTTGCATCTGCGTGTAACTAAAAGTAATTAAGAAACATGGGAAAATTTATTTAGAAAGTGCACTAGTGTTTGAGTATTGAAAAATTTTTCTAGAAAACTCATAATTACGCGCGCTCAGCCAGTGAAATATCACAAAATCTCTTGTCTAAACTCAAATGATTATTATTTTTTTTTTAGCAAATTACTTGCATGGGCCTAAAACAATCCAACACTTTTCAACTTATAATGCAAAATGACATTTTCTCAATCCATCTCATCTTCTGTATGAATTGATAAATGAAAGCAATACATAAAAATCTTCATTTCATATACACAATGACTTTTATTCATTAATTGATTTTGATAGTAGGAAAAATGATGATATGAACAAACAAGAGCGTGCTCCTGAGAATTTAGATGTAAAAACCGAGTTAAATACTTTCCTCACCTAGTATTGATTTATTGAAATGAGGCAAGAACTTTGGTTACAATATATGTAAAAATCAACGAATTGAAATAGAAAATAAAAATTTAAACGGATTGGAAAAAGATCAGACTACACTGTGTATTCAAAACTTATAAAAACAATGAAATTTGTATACCTGCCTCTTTTGTAAATGTTTTTAATTTTATAAAATATTTTTAGGGAAAATCATAATTATGTCTACTACTACTAAGTGTACATGAAATCTCTTTTAGTCTAAAAATCAAAATGATAAATTACTTGTGTACGCCTATAAAAGTGGATTATTGTTAATATACATTCATAAACTTAAAATTGCTTATATACTTATAAAATTTGTTATTAATAAATTTAATGAAGATTATTTAAACATTTTGATGAAGATATATACTTACATTTTGTTTTACGGGATGAATCAAGATATATATAATCTTTTATGAAAGTTTTTATTGATTTTTTAATTGAGAAACATATACATAAATAGTAATGATTTGATTGTTGCGGCTTCGACTCACATTTATATTAAAAATAAGGATATATAAAATATAATAATTTACTAGCATGTATACACCGCCCAGTGAAATTAATACATGTATACTGCATTTGCAATTATAAAAACAAATATTTTAAAATAAATAAAAACTTTTTATTGTGATTTCTTTTATTTTTATCATAAAATAGATAAATCACATATTAAAATGTACATAACATTAAAAATTGATTGAGTGGATACAAAATTAAGTTATGAATATACCTCATAAACAATATATATATACTATTGTATCCGATACGTTTTAAATTATGGGTAATAAAAGTTTTTATAATATATCTTTTACAATAGAACCGATAAAATTAAACCAAGGGCATTTTTACAAAAATAAAATGGAGGAATTGTTACCGAACTAATACCAATGCATAAAAATTAACTTTGGGGTTGCTAACGACCTTCGGGCCTCATTTGACACGGGCTGCTAATAGTAGCTCTCACCGCGACTGAACCAAGACATATCGATTGGGGGCTAAGGATAAAATTCAAATAACATAACAATTGTTTCTATACAAAATAGTGCTATTGATTGAGTTCTCCATAAAAAGAAATAACTTCTCTTTAAAATTCCACCCATCCCGCCTCCCAAAAAGTGAGAAGAGAGAAGTGGATATTTATATATAAGAAGAAAAGAATCATGTAACATGAAGTTTATAGTATATAACTAAGAAAGTAATAAAAATAAGAATAAGGACAAAGAGAAGACTAAAGCAATTGTGGTAGTTTTCGTGATTACATGAATTAGATTAATAAATTTTTCTGAAAGTTTACGCATTTATTTACTTACATATATAGTTTAAAAAGCTCAAAGTGAAAATGTTTATTTTATTTATTTATTTATTTGTTGGTATATAGACAAACCACTCCCCAATGTGCGCACACATTATGTGAAAACATAAAAATAGACTTGTAAAGAATCAATAATAGGAAAAACGGTATAATTATCTCAAATTTGTGGTCTACTTTTTAAATTTACATTTTTAATAAAAATTATAATGAATTCTTTATTCTTTTAACATAGTTATATCAAACCCCTAAATCTAAAAATCTAAATCCTCAATAAAGGGATCTGATATCACTATTGAAAATAGTGTAAGGTTACCAATTCTAAGTAGAGGAACCAAAATACAAGTTTGAAAACATAGATTGAATATTCATGAAATTATATTTATAAAATCATCCTCGATATTATTATTACATAATATATAATAATACATTTCTAGGGTCACATCTAAAATTCCCTTTAAATTATTATTATTATTATTATTATTATTATTATTATTATTATTATTAGATATGACCCAAGAAATGTATTATTATTATTATTATTATTATTATTATTATTATTATTATATATATATATATATATATATATATATATAAAAGAAACAAACAAACAAACATTGTATTTGTATGTTCCCAAATCTTCCAAATTATAGAACTTCCAGGGCTATAATCGCAAAAATAAAATAAAATTAAGCCACATCCAATGACGTGGTGCCTGCCTCGCGCCATGCCAAGCATATAACTCTGTTTATTCAATCATTTCTCTTTACAAATATACAAATCAACCAAATATAAATAAACAAAACTTAAGGTACCTTCATAAAACACATTCTCGTTTTCTTCCATTCCTCCCTCCGGAATGCATACAGATCGGAGCTTTGTACATCAAGAGTGAGGAAGACTCGAAGAGGATGAGGTTAACGAGGAGGCTTTCCGAGGAGGGCCATGTCGCCGGTCTCATCGTTATCGGACTGCCTCGGCCGCGCTGTGGCGTCAGTTATGGGTCTTCCTGCCATTCTGTTTCCTGGCTTCCTCACCGAGCTCGAGAGCTCATTTTACTGGCAGCACATGCGCTGGCCCCCACTTGCTCTACCGCCAGACTCAAGACATCTCCTAAGCTTTCTAGTGCTCGCCTGCCCTCTTCTCCCCATTAACTTGGGGTTTAGCTCCAACAATGGCAAGGATGCCAAGGAATGTGAACCAAGTCATTTTCATGAGTATGTAATTTTTGTCTCTTCTGACATGTTGTTTCTAAATAGGCTCTTCAAGACAAGGCCTTAGTCAACATTGGTTGGCTCTTATTTAGCCAATGATGCTTTCTCGTTTAGCATGACCAGTTTATGACGTCTCGACTAGTTGTATTTTTACTTTTTTGTGGGGGTTTAAATGTAACAATACTGATAGTCTAAAAACCATATATATATAGTAATATAGATATTTTTATGTATAAAAATAATTTTAATTAGTTGCTTACTTTGACGAATCAAGTGTTAGGAACGATCACCGGTGTGGAGCACGAAATATAAGCTATAACACATATGAACTCTTACTATGTTTGAGATAAGGCACACCCTACACAAAGTGTTAGTATTATTATAAAAATTTATGGATGGCATCCTTTTAATATAATACAACTGCAATAAGTGTATATACAATCGTGGTGTGTACAACCCGTAGTTGAATATTTAACTATGTGCCTTTACTAGTTTGGTAATGAGAATTACCCTCAGAACTGTGTTTATAGCTGCGGATTCTTTTTGGTGCATTTTGGAGATCGAGCAAAGCAATGAAGCGCTTTTATAAACAAAAGCGATTTTTGGCTATTAAGCTGTTTAAACTAGAAACAAAAATTAAGGGTGTCAATTCAAATTAAAAATATATATACATATATATAAAATTTAAATAATTCTATTAATTCAAACTTAACATTATAATAATAATCTATATAAAATATACATACATCTAAAAATTTTGAAGTTAAGTGTAAAAATCTATTATATCTACATATTTAATGTATTAATCTAACTAACAAGTAACAAAATAATATAATTAAAAACCAATTTAATGCAAATTCATAATCTAATTTTAATTAGTAATCTAATAAACAATTGAACTTTTCACAACAATTAATAAAAAATATTTTTACAAATTGTTATACTAATTTGCACAATAAATTCTCCATAACAAATTTTCATAACAAATAGCAAGACAAATATTTAACAAATATATATCATAAAAATAATAAAACAATCAATGAAACAAATTAAATTAGATATGTAAAAATAACAAGATAAGTCTCGAATAAAACATAAATTTGTAAAAGATTGAAAAAGAGAAAAAACTCACTAATCTATCCAACCAAAGAAATGATTTAGAGATAAATTTTTACTATTATACCATGTTTTTATTTATAAAATAGAGAAATTGCATCCGATCTTTAGTAGATAAGGACTACTAGCCTTTCTTGTAGATGATGATAATGGTTGCATTTTCTTTTAGTTTTCATTTTATTTATTATAATATTGTTTTTACATTAATATTTTTAAAAAATTTGATAGTTTTAATTTGATAAATTCAATATATATTTAAAATATAAATTTAAAATTGATACAAGTTTTCACTACCTATATAATATTATTTATTATTATCATTGAACATCGATTTTTTATCTAATATAATAATTTTTATAATTTTTATTTAATTTATTTTAAATAGTGTGGGTTAGAATTTAAAAAATAAATGAATAAAGAACTAACTATACATACATATATGAATTATAATTATTAATATTTTAATATTATATATATATATAATATAAACTTTTTCCCTTTCCCCTCTTTTCACATCGTATTGTTGGACTAAAGTTCTTTTAATAAATATTATTATTATGCCAACAAATTTAAAAAGATAAAACAATACTCATAAATTAATATTTCAACAAAAAATCAAATGCACAAATACAATTTAAAAATTAATTAATCTAAAATAAAAAAAGTGGAAATTGCCAAAAACCCTTTTTAAAGTTTGTAAATTGCTAAAAACACCCCGTTAGTTTTGTAATCCCTAAAAACCCTCCTTTTAAACAAGATGTTTTTCAACCCCCAAAACCTCGTGAATCTGATGCGAATCTGAATGAATTTCAAAAATTTATGGACTTTAAAATGCCTTGCATGGGAGTCGTGGGTCAGCAGCCCATCTCGGCGATTCTGAGAGGAAGTGGGGTGGTTTTTCCTGAGGGTAACCCCGAGAGACTAATTCTATCGGAGTCGCATTTACTGCTTTTTTTCTCAACTCGCCTTCAGCTCTTCCATTCGTTCGCCTCCGGTTGTCTCTACCTGCCAAGGCCTCAGATTTAGTACTTTTTCATTTCCACCGCAGATCTCAAAAGGAGAAGTCCCCTCGCTGAACTAGTTGGCTATCTTCATCAATTTGCACTAAGCTATCGAGTATGGTTTTACTGATAACCTGCTCACATAAAGAAAGATTTTTCTGGCTTTTGTTTTAGTATTTCGCTTTTTGTCGGAAGATATCAAGTTCCGTAGGGGATTTCAGTGGGTTTTGTTAGTCCGCCGGGAGATTTCTCGCTAGGGTTTTTGTTTTTTGTTTTTGTATTTTCGCTCAGATACACTCATCGAAAAAGTTTTTTTCGATTGTTATGATTTGTGTAATATTTATAATGTACATTTCCTTTCATTTGATATGGTCGCAGCTTTTACAAACGAGGTTGACGCTTAAGAAATGAGATGTTAGTAGTTTAAGTTTTGTTGTCTCTCGCTTAAGTATTCTCGCCTCCGCTTAATGCTTGATCTATGTTTAACATTTGATATCTATGTTTAATAACCCAGAGGTTACCGCTTAAAAACCTTAAATTTGCGCCTTTAAACCTTTGCGAATGTGTTGTTATTAGCTTACGCCGGGTGATTACGGCGTGTCAACCTAGTTAACGGGCGATGCTGATTTCGACACTCAGAGTGTAGACTTTAGTCGAATTGAAAAATAACATGCCCCTCGACATCGAGATTATCTCGACGGACACCGCTTGCGCCGCTTCATCGAGCCGGAAGCTATATACCAAGAGAGGGCCCTTCTGATTCTCTTTTGCAAAGGTACGATGGTCGTACTCAATAAATTCGTGGATCGGGAAAGCTCGCCGAGTTTCAGACCCTCAAGATGTGGCCTCGCTCTTGGTCTCATAGGTACATGGCGACGCAGCTGGTCTTTCGTAAGAAGAAAACCCGGCCGCTCAAGGCGAGGTATCTATTAAAAACCTACGAGAGACACAGACTCCATCAAGAGCACTCAGCGCAACTTGTTCGACTGTAGGGAGAAGAAGATACTTTTGTCAAACCCTCGACGTGTACTCTCATGGGTACAGTCCTCTTCCCAAATACGCTATGCTCGGTTCGAATCGGATCGCTGATTAGTGTCGATAATCTACCACATGGGCGACACGCACGGGCGCAAGCGATTTATTGACAAGTGGCTTATGGAGGATATTCCACAAGCACCGCCGAGCGCAAGATAGATGTGCCGGAAGAAGACCAACACAGTGGTACATTAAGGGTTGGTCGGTCGCGCTTTTAACGCCCCGGTTTTACGAAATGACCGGACGGGGAAGAAAGTCCGCTTCGTAAGATCCCAAGGATGCCGTGCACTGCGAAAGTATTTACCTAAGCAAGTTTACTCAGAGAAAACCAAATTTTGTCATCGCTCGATGAAAAAGAGGTAATAAATCATGGACAATGTTTAATATAAGTCTTTAATGTTTAAACATTTTATTTAGCTTTAACTTTAGTATTTCACCGCTTAACTATTATTCATACCGGTTTAAATATTTTGTTATCCGCTTAATTATATTCTATAACGCTTAAGTATATAAACACTGCTTAAATATAGTTTTTATAGTTTAAAATGAATGATTTCACCAAATTGTCTCGTTTACATATGTTAGTTTCGAAATGGGTTCTCGCGTAATGCGTCAAGAAGAAATATTTGTTGGGGCAAACCGACTGGACGGACTGTTATCTGCCTCCCTGAACCACTTCGCTCAAAGTGCGTGACGAGAGCAGTTTCATCGCAGCGCTACTCGGACGCCCGCTCTCCTACTTCCACCCTCACCACGCCAAGACGCATTCCTCGACGCCCCGAGAAGCCCTCCCCACCCCACAGATTGCAACAACCCCTACCACGACTAACGACAGTCTCTCGATCACAGCTACCTCCGACCGCGGAAAGTTTCCACCGCGACATTAGGCGTAAGATGTCACCAAGAACTCTTTGCAGGCAGTACGCCAGATATTGACGACTCGAAGTTTCTCGGCTTGTCGCTCATGTCGAGGCACCGGAAGGACGTTTCACAACCTACCGCGCCATCCCTCCAAAGAACCGCAGCACCCGGACTGTAACGAGGCATCGGAATTTCGACGACGCTATTACATCATCGGGAAGGTCATTCCAAGGCGCCACATTCAAGAGACTTGCGAAAAAGAGGAGAATAATATCGCCTGCTCTCCACCGTCACTGGCCGACGACGAAACAATAGCAACACCATCGGGCGGCCGATGTCAGCATCGAGTCCGTCATTGATCGATACGGCTACGACGCGGAGGACATCAGACGATGTGGCTCGCCGCTGCGTCGAGAAGGTCGTTAACTCTTTGATGAAAACCTCGACCCGGCTGGAACCGTACCGAGATTGCGATCAAAGACGGACACAATCCTCAAGATCAAGAACAAGTTAGGCGTGGTCTCCCAATGATGATGCTGTCGCGCCACGGCCGAGAAGATCGCTCAACTGCTGTCGCGCCGACAAGATCAGCGATCCAAGCGTGACACAATCCCACCACAACAAGAACCATGTAAGGATGTGTCTCGCGTTGACGATCGCCGCTGCCCTCTGCAGATCGGGGCTTTCTACGTAATCCCACAATAAGAATAACCATGGGACGATGTGTCTCGCAGCTGATGTCAGTCGCCATCGTCCCCGCATCGAAGGAAGATGATGTCAAGACCCCGACCAAGCAACGAGAGACGATCAAGGCCAATCAAAAATGGGGACTGCATTTGCCCTGAAAAGCTTTTTATTCCAAGAAGAAGACGTGGGTTGCCCTGTCAGCGTTTTAACAACACGAGCAGGAGTCATGAAGATCTTCCTCAACCGCTTCTACGGACGCGTAAGTTTAAAGTTTTTATGATATTGTTTAAAGATTTTGTTATACTGTTTAACGATTTTCTAATAGTGTTTAATGCCTTTATATTATCATTTAATTTGTCTCACTTAACGCTAAGTATATATAATATCATGTAACAATTGATAATATCATTTAAATATTTACAATATGGTCTTATTATATCTCATATCGCTTAATCCTCAAAGACTGCTCGCTGGGAAAGAACGACGCCGTCAAGACCACACGCCGATAAATTATACATCACGCCTCGAGGGGAAGGAGATCGGTCATCGACGATGTGATGGACGTCTGTATGCATAATACAAAAGTCACGAGACAAAGAGCCATATCCTCATAAGAAGCGCGCCCATCACCTGCACCTTTCGCGTTGTTTACGCTAAAGCGTGACGACGCCATTACGGAAAAACAATTATGGCTATGGTCGGGATGCTACAAGAAATCGCATGAAGTTCAAATTGTCATCCTCCCGATAATCATGAATCCCACCACTCATGTCACCCGACGTTTTTTCGCTCTTTATGAATTTGAAGTCAAAATTTCTTTTGATTGCATGATTTCAAGTACATCCTCGAAATGTTCGACATCGCCAAAACGTGGTCCAATATCCAACGACAAAGATTTCGTAACGATCCTGACGAGGAAGCGAAGACATCCAACGCCCGCTGGTCACCATCGGGATGAATCGAGCACTCGCAGAATCCGACTCGTGCCAACACTTCAGCTCCAAATGAAAAGATCAATACGTTAAGCGAGAATATAATGCTTAAGCTGATAACGACAATATTTAAACGTTAACTTAAATACTTAAGCAGCTAACTAATAACGTAAACGACTAGCATACAAGATGTTAACCAGCTACTTGACATATTTAAACACTAACTGCACCCTGCATAACCGGAACAATTAAGAGAGAGGAACTTACAACGTAAAAAACTCTGCTTTTCATTAGGATTCATGAATGGCACATTTTCCTCGTCCCCCGACGACAAGATCAACTACAACACATTCAAGATGGAGCTGACGTGGACACATCCACACGAAGTCAACATCGCTTTCTATCGGGCAAACCGCTTTATATCCATCTCGCGCGACTTTGAACTTAACCCCTCGATAATAGAAACTTCGAGACCCCATCGCTCACAAACTCTACTGACACCAACTCTCAAGAAGTCCGAGCCAGGAAACATTAGCACTCTTCCCTCCCCGCTGAATCTAGCAATACCACAAAACTTCCATAATATATCGGCTAACACCAAATCGTGACAAACCAAATGAAATGAAGAACAAAAAGAAGTCGAAGAAGAAGAAGAAGAAGATGTAAACAACAAACATCACCGACAGTAAACAAAAAGTGCATATATATATATCATCATCACGATGAAGACAAAAAAGGTAGCAGAGGTTAGACTAGACGTGATGCTGATCGGGGCAGTATTTTTCCCTCCATCCCAAGGGCAAAAAGTAAAAATATATGTCACCGTCACATGAAGATACATATCATCATCGCCGACATGAGTATCCTGCTTAAACGCTGCTTTTTATGTTTAAACGGAGACATATAGTGTTTAACATAACGACACGGCTTAAATAAAGTCTATATCACGAATAATAGTGAAACCGCTTAAATAAAGTTATTTAATCGCTTAAAATATATGTTATTGTTTAAATCAATGTCTTTCACTTACATCACAATAAGATGGGTACCTCCCGGTCA
Source organism: Dioscorea cayenensis subsp. rotundata (assembly GCF_009730915.1). Lineage (NCBI taxonomy): Eukaryota > Viridiplantae > Streptophyta > Magnoliopsida > Dioscoreales > Dioscoreaceae > Dioscorea > Dioscorea cayenensis. Next base: position 1,942,958 of record NC_052481.1, on the reverse strand, counting down.
TCGCTTAAACATCTTTACGTATTTTCTTAAACACCGCTGTCATTGTTTAACTCTTTTCTATCGCTTACAACGACGCTCTTTTTGTTTCCCACATTGCTTTTTACTTGTGTCTCCTCGCTTTAAATTTCGTAAGTTCACATTCAAATAAGCTTGTTTCGCTTTTTATTTATAAAATATTTACAACATCTATAACATTTACAACGCCCTCTCCTGACTTCGATCACTCACGCACTCGACCCCGTGATAACTAAACAAGCGTCCGGATATCTCGAATGCTCACAGTGGGCTCAGATAACGCGCGCAGCAACTTGAACCTCGCATAACGTATACAACATTAAAAAGGTAAAACAAACACATTCATGAAAACGCACTATTAATCAACGTGTCATGGCTCTGACTTAAGCCGAAAATCATGATACTCAAACATGTAATCGTAATAGTCAGTACACTCGACATAATGTTCTTAAACCCGTAACAAAAGTCTCAAGCGATAAATATCAACCTCTGCCTTTAAAGGATGCCTCGATCTCCCTCCTCTAGAATCTTCGCGAATCACGCACACGTGAAAAACTTTTTTCTTTATCCCAAGTCGAAATGCCGCTTAATTGCTCTGTCCGTCATCCATCCACCGGAGAACCTCCTGATCTCGTGCAATTATGAGAGCATTTCGACTAGGGCAGAAAAAGATAGTTTAACTTGTCTGCGCTGATTACGGTACCGATCGATTCTCAAGATAAGGAAGGAGGTTCACTGAAATATCTTTTTCGTGACAGAGCGTCAGTCCACTGGGAAGAGGAGGGAAGAGGAGGAGGATGGGACGATGAGGATTTTGACTGAGGAGTGGTCGTCCACGTGGGATGGTTCTTCCCGGTTATTTATGGTGTGAAGTCCACAAGGCCAGTACTCTTCATGTCCGGAAAAAGTTAAACGGACAGTCACCATATCGACCAATGACAACAAACGGTATTCGATATGCTACCGCTATCAAAGAATCGATGCCGCCATTAATTTGCATGCACGGGATAACATAATCCTGCCACTGCCACCGCCTGCCGCCACTCGCCAACAATTCCGATCAAACGAAAAAGATCTCCGCTTTACGCAAAGACTTTGAGAATTTACATCGCTATACGTAACAGCATATACAGTAAATATAATGTTAAAACCGGAGATGGCAGAGTATTAAACTGATACTTACAATTATTAAAACATATTAGTATATATTTTAAACCGGGACATAAAGCAAATAGTTAAACATTATTTAAAAATATACAAATGGGGAGTAACCATAAATCGAGAAGAACTTTACAACGAAAACGAACTCGTCGCAATACAACTTTACAACCATAAACGAGAAGACGATAATGGCACACGCCTGCCCTCGATAATAAAATCGACCACGACCATTCATTTGCATGTTAAGCTGCACTGAATCAACGATGGAAATCAATTTCATTTTCTATTCGGTAAAACCGATTTATATATTTCTATTTATGAAACGGAGGAGAACAACAAGACGTAATGCAACCCTAGGATCGCTCATCGTAAAATCACGTAAAGTTCTCTCAAAAAGGCCGAATACTGATGCATTTCTGGCTCTTTCCCACCATTTTCACGCAAAATCGATTTCACAACACTGACCCATCTCAAGTTTCGAACCAGTAGGGTAGGCAGCGTTAAGCTAAACACTAACTCTAGCGTCGTCCGATAGTGTAGAAAGTAGAGGCTGTAAGCTTTACAAAATTATGCTTTAACGAAATGAATTTTCCCATAAAAAAATCATTAGAAAAGTAAACAATGACCCAAATAATCATTAAACTAATACATTAAAACTAAAATTCACAAAATGTGCTCATTTCCAAGATATTTTTTTTATATAATTAAAATTTTCAAATTAAAGACTGATTCATTTACATCAATAAATTTAAAATAATAATAAAAAATTGGCGGAAACTAAAAAATAAAAAATAAAAAAAAAATTCAGAGAAGCAACGGGAAGAAGAAAAAGCGAAGAATCGAAGCAAAAAACGATTATTTGGGCACTGAAACCTTCGTCTTCGCCTTCTTCATCATCAGTTCTCTCTCTCTCTCTCTCTTCTCTCTCGTCTCCCTCGCCGTTCCTCTTCTCTCGATCCACCGGCCTCTAGGGTTTGAACCCCTGGAGCCTCGGAGGAGGAGCGATCCGTGGGGTTCTTGATACCTTTGTTGTAGATCTCGGCAGCGAAGAGGCGGATCTGGTGTTTTGATTAACTGGATGGCGCTCTCTGGGATGAGAGGACCCTCGGTGTTCATCAGTGATGTGCGGAACTGCCAGAATAAGGAGCAGGAGCGACTCAGGGTTGATAAGGAGCTCGGCAATATCCGTACCCGATTCAAAGAATGAGAAGGTCGGTCTTGATTGCGCGCTTTATGATTTCTGATTTGTTTCTTCAATTTTGATGTTATTTGTTTGTAGAATTGTTAGATCTTTGGTGTTTTGAGTTTGACTCGTTCATTTGATCCGTGACTGTTGGGAAAATGAGTGGAGTATATTAGTTTGAAACTCTGATGTTTTCTCTGAGATGAGCGTAGAGCTGAGGGAAATCGAGTTAGAAAATGGTTGTGCCCAATGAGTTTTTGTTGATAGGTTTTGTGTTGGAGTATAATTCATGACCTAGCTTGAGAAGGACTTCACCTAGTTTCTGAGTCCTTGTGGTGCATTTAGGAGGCATTAACCATTGAAATTCAAACCTGTATGCTGGTTTTACTATCTTGAGATAACTTGTAACTCGTTTGACCTTGCGTTTACAACTTTGAAAGATTTTGGAAATAATCTTAATTCAATAGGAAGCGATGGAAAGATGTGAAGTTCTATAGTTTCTTTTTAAGTTTAAGCGCCTTTTGGTGATAGCTTTCATGGCTACGTGACTGCACTACAGTTGTGGTAAGTGTCTGAACGCTGTCAACTCTGTGAAAATGTTGAAGCTTGGGGAATAATTAATTTGGTGGTTAATATTGTTAGTGTCAATTGCTCAATAACACACTAGATTTTTAGTTTTACAAGAAAAGAAAAACAGAGTAAATATGCCAACAATTCATAGCGTTGCCAGTTGTAGTTTAAGTGCACAAAAGAGTTGAGTTGTCATGCTGTTGAATACCATAAAGCAAATTCACTGTTTGAAGGACCATACATGGCCAAACATATCTGCATCTAAAGTTGCAATCTCATTGAACATCTTTCATGGAAGTTCATTCCTATCTTTTTAATTGATCTCGAAAGGTTGAAATAAGATTGTTCATTATCTCATGTACCATGTTCTTCAACTTGTTTGACACTAGTGAGCATCTAGTAATCCCAAAAAGTTCCTGATTTTGATTTCATTTATTAACTTGGGACATGTTATAAGCCTTCCAAAATTCCTAGATAGGTTGGGATTATTTTCCATGTGGGCTCGATTGAGCTTAACTTGACATATTTCGGATGTGAAAACTAGCAACTTGCAACATCATGCATTTGTAGTGAAAAAAATTATAGTTTTCCTGATGATGTTTCAGTGTTGGGAAGGATTAACATGAAGTTTCTATAGCGACTGAGCCTGGTTCTTGAGCTGCTACTTGGTGGTGCTTAGAATTTTAGTGTCAAAGTTTTTAAACTTTACCAAATTTCGCATGTTGTTTCTCAAATATTTTGACAAGCTAAAACACAGATAGGAGACTAAAACCGAATAAATGCTGTATTTATACCTCTTCATTGGCAATAATGATAAATCATCTAACACTTGACAAAAATGAAAAAGGCTTTTAGAATATGTTTTCCTTGATTACCAGTTGTTAAGCTACTAGAACTAAGTTTTGTTGTCATTGACCTCTCTTTTCTTGTGCCTGGCCTTATTGCTTTGTTTTTATGGTTTAGATTTGTGTGTTTCAACGAGAAACTTCAAGTCAAAGAACAAAGATCGATGTTGTTTGCTTGTATTTAGGAATATGTGCATATTTTGTTCATTGCATTTATCTTTCTGCATCTGTTCAACTATTCTTCTGAATATGTGTTTCGCTTCTACTTCAGTGTTTCAGGCATATTTACTTTTGTGCTTTTTGTATGTCTTTCTTTATATACCCTTTTAAGAGAACTCGTTATACTCTAGTATCCCTTCCTTCTTGGTGATGCACAAATTTTCTCTTTGATAGGCCTTGTCACCTTAAGGAGAAGAAGAAATATGTCTGGAAAATGCTTTTAGCATCTACATGCTGGGATATGATGTGTGGATTTTTGGTCATGTGAGGCTATTTCTTTAATTTCTGCACCAAAGTATCTCCCGAAAAAGCAGGTAGATAATTTTGTATCTAAACTGCAGTGCTATTGTTAACACTAAAAATTGGTTTATCAAGGACAGTCACACACATCATTTTGCAGTTAATTGTCTGATAATAAAAAGTTTTTAGCAGGATGTTTGTTATCTTTTAGTGGATGGATAGCTAGAGGCCATCATCACATATAGAATATGGAAAATGAGTCATATGCTCTCATGTATGAGTACCAAAACAAATTTCCTTGGTGAATTTGAGATCTTCATTATACAACATAGTAAAATCTACAATCGTGATTTGAGTTGTTTTAGAGTTCTTAGCACATTGGCAATGAGTTTATGGCATAAAATGTACTGGATGACATTGTTATCCAACTTATAATTAAAAAAAAAAATTTTGACTGATGGGATTGTTTTTCTTGTCTATGTCCAAATGGACATTTAGAGAACTATTTGCTGATACATGAGGAGAGCATATGACTCATTTTTCCATATTCTATATGTTGATGATGGCCTCTAGCTATCCATCCACTAAAAGATAACAAACATCCTGCTAAAAACTTTTTATTATCAGACAATTAACTGCAAATGATGTGTGTGACTCGTCCTTGATAAACCAATTTTTAGTGTTAACAATAGCACTGCAGTTTAGATACAAGAATTGTATTACCTGCTTTTCGGGATACTTTGGTGCAGAAATTAAAGAAATAGCCTCCATATGACCAAAATCCACATCATATCCCAGCATGTAGATGTAAAGCATTTTCCAGACATATTTCTTCTTCTCATAAGGTGACAAGGCCTATCAAAAAGAGAAAAATTTGTGCATCACCAAGAAGGAAGGATACTAGAGTATAGCAGGTTCTCTTAAAAGGGTATATAAAGAAAGACATACAAAAAGCACAAAAGTAAATATGCCTGAAACACTGAAGTAGAAGCAGAAACAAAAAACATATTCAGAAGAATAGTTGAACAGATGCAGAAAGATAAATGCAATAGACAAAAATATCACATATTCCTAAATACAAGCAAACAACATCGATCTTTGTTCTTTGACTTGAAGTTTCTCGAGAACACACAAATCTAAAACCATAAAAACAGCAATAAGGCTAGGCACAAGAAAAGAGAGGTCAATGACAACAAAACTTAGTTCTAGTACTTAACAACCAGTAATCAAGGAAAACATATTCTAAAAGCCTTTTTTTCATTTTGTCAAGTGTTAGATGATTTATCATTATTGCCAATGAAGAGGTATAAATACAGCAAAAAAAAAATTTATTGCGGTTTTAGTCTCCTATCTGTGTTTTAGCTTGTCAAAATATTTGAAAACAACGCCTGGAAAATTTGGTAAAGTGACTTTGACACTCAAAATTCTAAGCACCACCCAAGTAACGCTCAAGAACCAGGCTCAGTCGCTATAGAAACTTCATGTTAATCCTTCCCAACACTGAAACATCATCAGGAAAAACTATAATTTTTTTCACTACAAATGCATGATGTTGCAAGTTGCTAGTTTTCACATCCAAATATGTCCAAGTTAAGCTCAATCGAGCCCACATGGAAAATAATCCCAACCTATCTAGGAATTTTGGAAGGCTTATAACATGTCCCAAGTTAATAAATGAAATCAAAATCAGGAACTTTTTTGGGATTACTAGATGCTCCTGGTGTCAAACAAGTTGAAGAGCATGGTACATGAGATAATAGACAATCTTATTTCAACCTTTCAGATCAATTAAAAAGATAGGAATGAACTTCCATGAAAGATGTTCAATGAAGTCGCAACTTTAGATGCAGATATGTTTGGCCATGTATGGTCCTTCAAACAGTGAATTTGCTTTATGGTATTCAACAGCATGACAACTCAACTCTTTTGTGCACTTAAACTACACAACTGGCAACGCTATGAATTGTTGGCATATTTACTCTGTTTTTCTTTTTCTTGAAAACTAAAAATCTAGTGTGTTATTGAGCAAATTGACATAACAATATTAACCACCAAATTAATTATTCCCCAAGCTTCAACATTTCACAGAGTTGACAGCGTTCAGACACTTGCCACAACTGTGTAGTACGTAGCCATGAAAGCTATCACCAAAAGCGCCCAAACTTAAAAGAAACTATAGAACTTCACATCTTTCCATCCTTCCTATTGAATTAAGATTATTTCCAAAATCTTTCAAAGTTGTAAACGCAAGGTCAAACGAGTTACAAGTTATCTCAAGATAGTAAAACCAGCATACAGGTTTGAATTTCAATGGTTAATGCCTCCTAAATGCACCACAAGGACTCAGAAACTAGGTGAAGTCCTTCTCAAGCTAGGTCATGAATTATACTCCAACACAAAACCTATCAACAAAAAACTCATTGGGCACAACCATTTCTAACTCGATTCCTCAGCTCTACGCTCATCTCAGAGAAAACATCAGAGTTTCAAACCCCAATAAAAAAAAATAAAAAAAACTCCACTCATTTCCCAACAGTCACGGATCAAATGAACGATCAAACTCAAAACAAAAACCAAAGATCTAACAATTCTACAAACAAATAACATCAAATTGAAGAAACAAATCAGAAATCATAAAAGCGCGCAATCAAGACCGACCTTCTCATTCTGAATCGGGTACGGATATTGCCGAGCTCCTTGTCAACCCTGAGTCGCTCCTGCTCCTTATTCTGGCAGTTCCGCACATCACTGATGAACACCGAGAGTCCTCTCATCCCAGAGAGCGCCATCCAGTTAATCAAAACACCAGATCCGCCTCTTCGCTGCCGAGATCTACAACAAAGGTATCAGAACCCCACGGATCGCTCCTCCTCCGGGCTCCAGGGATCAAAACCCTAGAGGCCGGTGGATCGAAAGAAGAGGGAACGGCGAGGGAGAGACGAAGAGAAAGAGAGAGAGAGAGAGAGAACTGATGATGAAGAAGGCGAAGACGAAGGTTTCAGTGCCCAAATAATCGTTTTTGTTTCTGATTCTTCGCTTTTTTTCTTCTTCCCGTTGCTTCTCTGAATATTTTTATTTTTAGTTTTCCGCCAATTTTTTTATTATTATTTTAAATTTATTGATGTAAATGAATCAGTCTTTAATTTGAAAAATTTTAATTATATATATATCTTGAAATGAGCATATTTTTGTGAATTTTAGTTTTAATGTATTAGTTTAATGATTATTTGGGTCATTGTTTACTTTTTCTAATGATTTTTATCGAAAATTCATCGTTTCATCCTCAGAATTTTCAAAACTTCCCAAAACCCCTCCTACTTTTTACACACCTCGATTTCTTCCGTTAGTGTTTAACTTCCCTTTTACCCCTCACTGCTCACTTCAACAGGTCACATCATGAAATCCCATTTTGCACTTGAAATTCGTGGAAGCGAAAGTCGCCTAAATCACATCACGCTCAACCTCAAGGGCTTTCACTTGGTTTCGATAGACAACGCCAGGAAAGTTGCATTACATCTGTCTGTTTCCTCATTATCATACTCCGAAATATATAAATCCGGTTTCTCAAATAAAAATGAAAATCGATTTCCACTGATCGGGCTAGTCAGCACTTCATCTTCAAACGAACTGTAGTCGATTTTTATTATCGAGAGCAGAGCACGTGCCACTGCTTGCCTTCTCGCTTATCAGAAAGTTGTATTACATTTCTAGTTCATTTCGTCAGAAAGTTCTTCTCGCTTATAGATTATCTATTTGTATATTTTAAATAATGTTTAACTATTTGCTATTATCCGTTTAAATATATTACTAATATGTTTAATAATCGTCTATATCCGCTTTAATACTGCCATCTCCGCTTAACATTATATTTATACATGTATAATCGCTCATATTAACGCTAAATTCTCAAAGTCTCATGCGAAACGGAGATCTTTTTCGCTTGATCCCAATCGTCTGGCAGTGCGGCACGCGCAAGTGGGCAAGTGGCAGAAAGGTTAGAGATCCCGCCAGTAAGAATTAACGACGGCATCAATTTTACGCATCTGTAACATAAATATCCGATCACCCGCTTTGTTGTCATCACCAATGTCGCCACTGCCGCTTAACTTTTTCTCTGACACGAAGAGTCACCTGCTGTGGACTCTCACACCATAAATAACCAGGAAGAACCCTCCCTACGTGACAACCACCCCTCGTCGTCCCTCATCATCCTCCTCCTCCTCTTCCTCCTCTTCCCACGGACAACCACTCTATCCGAAAAAGATATTTCGTGAACCCTCCTTCCCTATCTTGAGAATCATCGTTGCAATCACGCAATAGTTAAACTATCTTTTCTCGTTGCTGAAAACGCCTCTACAATCGCCTCGAACGCAGAGGGATTCTCCAAGCGGACGACTTTTGACAAGCAAATTGCTTTAGCATTTCGACTTGGGTAAGAAAAGAAAGTTTTCACGCATTGCGCGATCATGGAGGATTCTCTAGAGGAGGGAGATCGTGAAACATCCTTTAAGACGGGGTTGATATTTATCACTCGAGACTTTTCTATACTCGCTTAAGAACATTATGTCAAACATGTACAACTATTACGCTCGTGGTTCGACTATCATGATTTTCGCTAAGTCCCACTCACGCATCACATCTGATCACTAGTCGCTTTTCATGAATGTGTTTGTTTTACCTTTTTAATGTTGTACGTTAGCAGTTCAAGTCGTCACAAGACGCTATACAACCACCGCGAAAGCATTCGAATGTGATGTGACACTCTGTTTCGTATACTGATGGTCGAGTCGTGAGTGATCAAAGTCCGAGAGACGTCTGTAAATGTTGTAAATGTTGTAAATATTTTATAAATAAAACGTAAACAAGCTTATTTCGAATGCGAACTCTCGAAATTTAAAACAGAGACCTAGTAAAAACAATGCAGAAACAAAAAGAACGCCATCAGAACAATAGAAAAAGTTAAACAACGACAACGGGTGTTTAAGAAAAATACGTAAAAGATGTTTAAATAAAATGACCTCATGAGGTACCCATCTTCAACGCTGATGCTTTAGTGAAAAACATTCAATTTAAAACAATAACATATATTTTAAAATAGCTTAAATAACTTTATTTAAAACGGTTTACGTATTATTTACATGATATAGACTTTATTTAAAACCGTAATCGTTATGTTAACACTATATGTATCCGCTTAAACATAAAAAGCTCGACGCTTTAAACAGATACTCACGTCGAGCGACTGACAATATGTCTTCATCACGATAAAGTGACATATATTTTTACTTTTTCGCTCTCTTGGATGGAGGGAAAAATACCGCCCAATCACATCACGCCTAGTCTAACCTCTATGCACCTTGCTCTTCATCGCGACTAGAATATATATATATGCACTTTTTTGTTCATCTATCCGACCGATGTTTGTTGTTTACATCTTCTTCTTCTTCTTCTTCTTCTGCTTCTTTTGCTCTTCATTTCATTTGGATTTCAGACGATCAGCGTTCGCACGATATATTACTGAGAGTTTTTGTGGTATCGCTGTAGATTCAACCCGTGAGCAAGAGTGCTTACAACGCTCACGGCCCTGACTTCTCGAGAGTCGTGTTACCGAGATTTGGAGCTGACTGGTCTCAAGTTTCTATCGGCGTGGTTAAGTTCATCACACCGCATGGATATAAAACGGTTTCGCCTAATAGAAAAACGATGTCGACTTTCACGGACTGTGTCACGGCACTCCATCTTCAAATGTGTCAGAGTCGATCTCGTCTGCCGAGACGTAAAATGCGCCATCACTAATCTCTAATGAAAACGAGTTTTACCTGCCAGAAGTTCCTTCTCTTTTTAATTGCTCCAAATGGTTCTGGGGTCATTAGTGTTTAAATACGTCCGTCACTCAGTTAACATCTTGTACTAGTCGCTTTACTGCTATTAGTTAACCTGCTAGTATTTAAGTTAACGCTTAAATCATTGTCATTATCACTTAAACATTATATTCTCCGCTTAACATATCTGATCTTTTCATTCGACCGAAGCTGTCATAACGACCAGATTCCGCGAGTGCTCCAGCTCATCCCCACTGCCACGTGACTCGAGCGCTGATGTCTTCCTTCCTCGCCGATCATTCCTGGCGTCGTTGCTCGATATCGACAACGCTTTTGACTGCTCGAACATTTCGTGCGGACGTATCAAAATCACGCAATCAAAAGGAATTTTTGACTTCAAAATCTATAAAGAACGAAAAAGACATCGTGCGACATGGAAGTGGTCATTCATGACATCGGAGGACGACAATTCAACTTCACGCAACTACGCGACAAAGATCCCCGACCATAGCCATAATTGTTTCATGTAGGTCAGCCTCCGCTCGACATAAACAACGCGAAGAGGTCTCGGTGACTGAGGCGCGCTTCAGTAAGGATACGTGGCTCTTCGCCGCCGACTTTTTGTATTATGACACGAAAACGCCCATCACATCATCAAAGTGACCATCTCCTTCCCTCAAGGCATAGATAATTTGTCAGCAGTAGTCGACAAAGGCCATATTCTTCCACACGATAGGTCGAGGTTAAACGCATAACAGTATATAATAAGATTCATATCAGAATATTTAAATGATATTATCAATCGTTACATGATATTATATACTTAAACGTTAGTAGTATAAATTAAATGATAATATAAAAGGCATTAAACACTATTAGAAAATCGTTAAACAAAGATAACAAAATCTTTTAAAACAATATCATAAAACTTTAAACTTTCCTACCCTGTCATAGAGCAAAGACTGAGGAAGATCTTCATCAACCTCGTCAGACGATAGTTAAGACGCCGACAGCCAACCCATTTCTTCTTCTTCTGAATAAAAAGCTTTTTCCGAGCTCGTCTCGGTCCCATTTTTCGATCGCCTCGATCATCTCTCTCTCGTTGCTTTTGGTCGGGTCTTCAAAGATCATCTTCCTTCGACGCGACGACGGCTATAACATCAACTCGCACATATACATCCTTATCATGGTTATTCTATTGTGCGATTCTGCCCTGCTTCGACGCGACGACGGGCGACATCATCAACCGCGACACATCCCTTACATCGGTTCTTGCTGCGGTGGGATTGTGTCCCGCTGATGCGTGCATCGCCGGCCACGGCAACGCATTCAACCCATCTTCTCAACCGCGGCCTCGACAACATCATCATCGGGAGACACACCCTTAACTCGTTCTCGATCTTCGTGATCAGTGTCCATCTGACGCCGTTATCTCGCAGCTGGTTCCACCGGTCGAGGTTTTCATCAAAAAGAGTTAACGACCTTCTCAACCGCGGCAACGTCCACATCATCTACGATGTCCCTCCAATCACACGGCTATGTCATCAACGGGCGATGTACTCAAGAATGAAAGATCACCACCGATGGTGTCAAGCTATTGTTTCATCGCCACCAGCTGGAGACAGAGGCGTGATTGTCCTCCTCTTTTTCGCAAGTCTCTTCGAATGTGGCCGCTTTGAAACGACCTTCCCGACGATGTCGCTGCTGCCAAATCTCACGCCTGCTCGTCCCCGTGCTTTCAGCTTGAGGGATGGCGCAGCTTTGGTCGTGAATCGCCCTTCCAGCCGCTTCAACACGAGACGGCATGTCGAGGAAACCGGTCATCAATATCTCGCACGCCCAGACATAGAGTTGCGCGACATCTTCGCCAACGTCCCGCTGGGCCGCCACTGGCCGGAGGGGCCGCCACAATCAGGGGACCGGCTGTCGTGGTGGAGGGGGGTTGTCAAACTCACCGGGGTAGGGGAGGGCTTCTCCCGGCCGAGGAATGCGCGCGCTGCGTGGCGTCGAAGTAGAGGAGAACGGGCGGCCCGCAGGCACGATGCAGGCCGCCCTCTCATCCCGGCTGAGCAAGTGGTTCCGAGCAATAACATCCGTCTGCCGGTTTCGCTTTCCCAACAAATATTTCTTCTTCAAAGATTCACCGAACCATCAGAAACTAACATATGTAAAACCAAACAATTTCAAATAAATCATTCATTTTAAACTATAAAAACTATATTTAAACAGTAGTGTTTATATACTTAAACGTTATAGAATATAATTAAACGGATAACAAAAATATTTAAACCAAGATTTAATAATAGTTAAACGGTAAATACTAAAGTTAAACGCTAAATAAAAATGTTTAAACATTAAAGACTTACGTTAAACATCGTCTCATGATTTATTACCTCTTTTTCATCGAGCGACGACAAGTCAGTTTTCACCGCCGTCTTCCTGCAGCACTTTCACCGTGAAGACAAAGATCCTTGGGATCTCGTAAAACGGACTTTCTTCCCTCAGTCCCCGTCACCAGAAACCGGACGTTAAGCGCCGACCGACCAACCCTTTAACGTATCTTCGTGGTGGTCTTCTTCCCAAGACATCTATCTGTGACTCGAGCGGCCGCCAGTGAATATCCTCCATAAGCCACTTGTGCGCCGTCATGCCCACGCAGATCGCCTCCCACGGCCGGTAGATTATCGACATAATCAACGATCCAGCTCGAACCGAGTACGACGATTTTGGAAGACAGGATCACTCCACGAGGTACACCATCGAGTTTGACAAAAATTATCTTCTTCTCCCTCCTGTCAACAAGTCTGCACCGTGAGTGCTTTCGATGGAGTCTCCTGCCTCGTAGGTTTTTAATAGATACCTCCCTTCGAACGCCGACCGGGTTTTCTTCTCTCGAAGACCATCACGGCCGCCATCGCAACGCTGGTATCAAGAACCAGGGCCACATCTCGAGGTCTCAAAACTCAAAGAAGCTTTCCCCGATCCCGAATTTATTGCGCGACCATCGTACTTTCGCAAAAGAGAATCAAGAAGGGCCCTCTTGGTATATAGCTTCCACCAAATCGAACGCAAACGTGTCTGCTCGAATAATCTCCCAAAGGTCGAGGGCATGTTATTTTTCAATTCACCTAAAGTCTACACTACCGTGTCAAATAGCATCGCCCATTAACTAGGGTCGATCACCATAATCACCAAAGATGCGCTTAATAACAACACATTCACAAAAAGTTTAAGCGTAAAATTTAAGGTTTTTAAACCAGAACCCTCTCGCTTATTAAACATAGATATCAAATGTTAAACATAGATCAAGCTTATTAAACAGAGACGAGAATACTTAAACAGAGACAACAAAACTTAAACTATAACATCTCATTTCTTAAACGTCAACCCTCATTTGTAGAAACTCAGAACCATATCAAATGAAAGTGGAAATGTACATTATAAATATTACATTAAATCATAACAATCGAAAAACTTTTTCGATAGTGATACAGCATCTGAAAAACGCAAAACAAAAATAAAAACCCCTAGCCGAGAAATCTCCCTACAGACTAACAAAACCCCAGCCGAGAAATCCCTCTCGCAGACTTCAATATCTTCCAACAAAAACATGTAAATACAAAAACAAAAACCGAAAAATCTTTCTTTCGTAATGTAATGCTTATCATAAAACCATACTCAATAACTTAGATCAGCAAATCGACGAATGCCAACTAGCTACGCTGGGACTTCTCCTTTCGAGATACCGTGGAAATGAAAAAGTCAAGAAATACAGTAGCCTTCACTGTAGAGACAACTCTGAGACAAACTTGAAACGGAAGAGTCAAGACGCGAGTCGAGAAAAAGCAAAGTAAACGGCCCAATAAATTGCCTCTCTGAGTTACCTCTACTGAAAACCACCCCACTTCCTCTCAAATCGCCGAGATCGGGTCATCCACTTTACTCCCCACGCAAGGGCATTTTCGTCCATAAATTTTGAAATTCATCTGCTCACATCCGCTACATGGTATTGGGGTCGAAAAACATCTTGCTTTAAAATGAGTGGGTTTTTAGTGATCGCAAAAACTCAATCTGCTAGCAATTTTACAAACTTAAAGGGTTTTTTTGGCAATTTCCACTTTTTTTTATTTTAGAAAAAATTAATTAATTTTTTAAATTGTTTTTTTTTATTTGTGCATTGATTTTTGTTGAAATATTAATTTATGAGTATTGTTTTATCTTTTTAAATTTGTTGGCATAATAATAATATTTATTAAAGAACTTTAGTCCAACAATACGATGTGAAAAGAGGGGAAAGGAAAAGTTTATATTATATATATATATATAATATTAAAATATTAATAATTATAATTCATATATGTATGTATAGTTAGTTCTTTATTCATTTATTTTTAAATTCTAACCCACACTATTTAAAATAAATTAAATAAAAATTATAAAATTATTATATTAGATAAAAATCGATGTTCAATGATAATAATAAATAATATTATATAGGTAGTGAAACTTGTATCAATTTTAAATTTATATTTTAAATATTTTTTATTGAATTTATCAAATTAAAACTATCAAATTTTTAAAAAATATTAATGTAAAAAACAATATTATAATAAATAAAATGAAAACTAAAAGAAAATGCAACCATTATCTTAAAAATCTCTAAGAAAGACGTAATCCTTATCTCTAAAGATCAGATGCAATTTCTCTATTTTATAAATAAAAAACATGGTATAATAGTAAAATTTATCTCTAAATCATTTGCTGGTTGGATAGATTAGTGAGTTTTTTTCTCTTTTTTCAATCTTTTACAAATTTATGTTTTATTCGAGACTTATCTTGTTATTTTACATATCTAATTTAATTTGTTTCATTGATTGTTTTATTATTTTTTATGATTTTTTTTATATTTGTTAAATATTTGTCTTGCTATTTGTTATGAAAATTTGTTATGGAGAATTTATTGTGCAAATTATTATAACAATTTGTAAAATATTTTTTATTAATTGTTGTGAAAAGTTCAATTGTTTATTAGATTACTAATTAAATTAGATTATGAATTTGCATTAAATTGGTTTTTAATTATATTATTTGTTACTTGTTAGTTGAATTAATCGTTAAATATGTAGATATAATAGATTTTTTTACACTTAACCCAAAATTTTTAGATGTATGTATATTTTATATAGATTATTATTATAATGTTAAGTTTGAATTAATAGAATTATTTAAATTTTATATATATGTATATATATTTTTTAATTTGAATTCAGCACCCTTAATTTTGTTTCTAGTTTCGCCACTGTGTAAAATGCTTTGTTTATAAAACCTTCATTGCTTTGCTCGATCTCCAAATGCACCAAAAGAATCCCTGGCTATAAACACGGATTTACAGGGTAATTCTCATACCAAACTAGTAAAGGCACATAGTTAAATATTCAACTACGGGTTATGTACACACCCCTGATTGTATATACACTTATTGCATTTGTAAAAAAAAATTATATTAAAAGGATGCCATCCATAAATTTTTTTATTTTTTTAATAATACTAACACTTTGTGTAGGGTGGCCTTATCTCAAACATAGTAAGAGTTCATATGTGTTATAGCTTATATTTCGTGCTCCACACCGGTGATCGTTCCTAACACTTGATTCGTCAAGTAAGCAACTAATTGAAATTATTTTTATACATAAAAATATCTATATTACTATATATATATGGTTTTTAGACTATCAGTATTGTTACATTTAAACCCCCACAAAAAAGTAAAAATACAACTAGTCAGACGTCATAAACTGGTCATGCTAAACAAGAAGCATCATTGGCTAAATAAGAGCCAACCAATGTTGACTAAGGCCTTGTCTTGAAGAGCCTATTTAAGAAACAACATGTCAGAAGAGACAAAAATTACATAAAAAAAAACTCATGAAAATGACTTGGTTCACATTCCTTGGCATCCTTGCCATTGTTGGAGCTAAACCCCAAGTTAATTTTTTTTTTTTGGGAAAGAGGAGCGGGCGAACCCACTGAAACCCGCAGATGCATGACAAATCTCGGGTGAGTAATGTGGGTGACTATTCACAACTCGAAACGTCATCCTCACTAAAAATCGAACTCTCACCACTGCAGGAGAGATGAGACTCGGAATGGCCTGAAGACCCATAACCAGCTCACGGCCGAGCCGGGACCCAGTCCAACAAATGAGACCGGCACGACAGCCCCTCCTCGAAGCCTCCTCGTTAACCTCATCCTCTTCAGTCTTCCTCACTCTTGATGTACAAGCTCCGATCTTCATCATTCCCGGAGGGAGGAATGGAGAGAAGCGAGAATGTGTTTTATGAAGAGGTACCTTAAGTTTTGTTTATTTATATTTGGTTGATTTGTATATTTGTTTTTAAGAGAAATGATTGAATAAACAGAGTTATATGCTTAGCATGGCGCCAGGCAGGCACCACGTCATTGGATGTGGCTTAATTTTATTTTATTTTTGCGATTATAGCCCTGGAAGTTCTATAATTTGGAAGATTTGGGAACATGCAAATGCAATGTTTGTTTGTTTGTTTCTTTATATATATATATATATATATATATATATATATAATAATAATAATAATAATAATAATAATAATAATAATAATACATTTCTTGGGTCATATCTAATAATAATAATAATAATAATAATAATAATAATAATAATAATAATTTAAGGGAATTTTTAGATATGACCCTAGAAATGTATTATTATTATTATTATTATTATTATTATTATTATCAGGGATTGTTGATTTTATAAATATAATTTCATGAATATTCAATCTATGTTTTCAAACTTGTATTTTTGGTTCCTCTACTTAAATTGGTAACCTTACACTATTTTCAATAGTGATATCAGTCCTTTTATTGAGGATTTAGATTTTAGATTTAGGGGTTTGATATAACTATGTTAAAAGAATAAAGATTAAAAAATTATAATTTTATTAAAAATGTAAATTTAAAAAAGTAGACCACAAATTTAGATAATTATACCGTTTTTCCTATTATTATTCTTTACAAGTCTATTTTTATGTTTTTCACATAATGTAATGCGCACATTGGGAGTGGTTTGTCTATATTACCAACAAATAAATAAATAAATAAAAATAAACATTTTTCACTTTGAACTTTTTAAACTATTATGTTTTTAAGTAAATACGTCTCGTAGAACTTTATGAAAAATTTATTAATCTTTTTTAATTCATGTAATGCTAAAACTACCACAATTGCTTTTAGTCTTCTTTTCTTTTATCCTTATTCTTATTTTTATTACTTTCTTAGTTATATATATAAACTTCATGTTGTGATTCTTTTTCTTCTTATATATAAATATCCACTTCTCTCTCTCACTTTTTGGGGAGACAGGGATGGGTGGAATTTTTAAGAGAAGTTTATTTCTTTTTGTAAGGAGAACTCAATCAATAACACACTATTTTTGTATAAGAAACAATTGTTATGTTGACCTAATTTTTATCCTTAGCCCCCAATCGAGCATATGTCTTGGTTCCGTCGCGTGAGAGCTCTATTAAGAACTCCGATGCACTAATAGATCCCGAGGTCGTTGGCAACCCCAAGTTAATTTTATGCATTGGTATTAGTTCAGTAACAATTCACTCCATTTTATTTTGTAAAAATGCCCTTGGTTTAATTTTATCGGTTCTATTGTAAAAGATATATTATAAAAACTTTTATTACCCATAATTTAAAACGTATCGGATACAATAGTATATATAAAAAAAAAAATTGTTTATGAGAGTATATTCATAACTTAATTTTTGTATCCACTCAATCAATTTTTAATGTTATGTACATTTTAATATGTGATTTATCTATTTTATGAAAAAATAAAAAATAAAGAAATCACAATAAAAAGTTTTTTATTTATTTTAAAATATTTGTTTTTATAATTGCAAATGCAGTATACATGTATTAATTTCACTGGGCGGTGTATACATGCTAGTAAATTATTATATTTTTATATATCCTTATTTTTTAATATAAATGTGGTCAAGCCGCAACAATTTTTTTTTTCAAATCATTACTATTTATGTATATGTTTCTCAATTAAAAAATCAATAAAAACTTTCATAAAAGATTAAAAAAATATATCTCTTGATTCATCCCCGTAAAACAAAAATGTAAGTATATATCTTCATCAAAATGTTTAAATAATCTTCATTAAATTTATTAATAACAAATTTTATAGAAGTATATAAGCAATTTTAAGTTTATGAATGTATATTAACAATAATCCACTTTTATAGGCGTACACAAGTAATTTAAAAAAAAAAATCATTTGATTTTAGACTAAAGAGATTTCATGTAAAAAAAACACTTAGTAGTGGTAGACATGTAATTATGATTTTCTAAAAATATTTATAAAATTAAACATTTACAAAGAGGCAGGTATACAAATTTCATTGTTTTTTTTATAAGTTTGAATACACTAGTGCTTAGTCTGAATTTTTTTTTTTCTTTTTTCCAATCCGTTTAAATTTTTATTTTCTATTCAATTCCACGTTGATTTTTACATATATTGTAACCAAGAGTTCTTGCCTCATTTCAATAAATCAATGCTAGGTGAGAAAGTATTTAACTCGGTTTTTACATCTAAATTCTCAGGAGCACGCTCTTGTTTGTTCATATCATCATTTTCATACTATTTTTTTAAATCAATTAATGAATAAAGAAGTTTTTTTTCGATTGGTATATGAAATGAAGATTTTTTATGTATTGCTTTCATTTATCAATTCATGCAGAAGATGAAGATGGATTGAGAAAATGTCATTTTGCATTATAAGTTGAAAAGTTTTTGTTGGATTGTTTTAGGCCCATGCAAGTAATTTGCTAAAAAAAAAATAATAATCATTTGAGTTTAGACAAGAGATTTTGTGAAAAAAAAAAATATTTCACTTAGCGGGGTAGACACGTAATTATGATTTTCTAGAAAAATTTACAATACTCCAAACACTAATGCACTTTCTAAATAAATTTTCTATGTTTCTTAATTACTTTTAGTTACACAGAATTACCAAATTAATTTATATAATAAATATATGACATATATTACATGAAAAATATATAAATTTATATTGATAATAAATATTTCATATAAATATATAATATTTTTTTTATAGTCGTGTCCTACCGCACCTATGTTCTTAACTTTCAAAAATCACTGTGTCGTTGTGTCCGTGTCGAATTGTCCGCGTTTGTGCTTAGTTGGTCACTCAGCAGGGTTTAACATATAATTATGTTTTTTTTAGAAAAATTTACAAATTTAAGCATTTACTTAGGGGGTATATGCAAAATTCGTTGTTTCTAATTTTTTAACACAAAAGTTTTTTAGGTTTGAATTCACTCCCGCTTAGCTTGAAATCGAATCTCCCCCTTTTTTTTCTCCTTTCCATCCATTCAAATTTCATTTTCTATTCAATTTCCCTGTTGAATTTTACTCAGAGAGATCATAATCAAGAGTTCTTACCTTTTTTCAATCGATCAATTCTTGTTGAGAAGGTATTTGATTCATTTTTTCTTCTAGATTTTTAAATGCATGCTGATGTTCATTCATCCCATCATTTTCATGCTATTTCTCCAAATTAATTGACGAATATAGAGTTTTTTTTTTTTTTTTAGAGATTGGTATATGATCCACAAGAAATTGAAGGTTTTTTTATATATTGCTATCATTTATCTATTCAAGCACAAGGTGAAGATGGATTCCAAAAATGTCATTTTGCATTAAGTTGAAAAGTTTTTTATTGGATTATTTTAGGATTACTCATAATGAACATTGGATTCAGTTTTTCCTTTCTTTTTGTGATGAATTTTGTCAATACTGCAGTTATTGTTAAGGTGTCAAATGAGGTAGCAGAACTTTATCATTTGTGAGGCATGGTGTTTGCAATTTATATATGTCATTCAAATTACAGAAATTTTATCATATATAAGCACTATTGATTTTACCTTTTAATTGCATATCATATCAATATTCTTTGGCACTTTATTAGTGTGTTTTTACTGATAAATCTTAAAACTTGGGGTAGTTTGTAACAAACAGCAAGTTGGAGTTTGAGATTTTTTTTCTTTTTCTTTTTCATGTGTTTAATGAGTCTTGTTAATAATGGAATTACTTTAGCTGAGTAATGCCTATTCAGGTATTGAATGAATTGGAATATAGGCCATTTGGTGACACATAATAATTTGTGAGGTATGGTGCTTCTGATTAGATATATCATTCAACTTACATAATTTTTTTATTTTTTTTTATTTTTTTATATAGGAGTACAATTCAATACTTTTTACAGTACATTGATTAGCATTACTCTTGATGCTCTTGATGCTATATCTATTTCTAAGGCTGTCTATATTGTTGTGTGTATATTCGAGCACATCTTAAACGTTTCAGCACTTAAAAAAAGAAAAAAACAAAAGTTAAAGTTAGACAAGCGATCAACAACCACCAAAATGACTAAAAATCTCTTTGAGATTTAGATGTGTATTAGATGCACAGCATGTGGCATATAAGATAGGACTTAACAAAAATTGATGCACATCTTGGCACTTGCCTTTAATAATTTGACCATAGTAAGGATTTTTTTGTTGCAATTGTTAAGGTTGAGGCAATTATTGACACTGTGATTACGAAAAAGGAAGGTTGAGCGAACAAAATAAAAAATCATCTGCTATGTTTGTAGTGTTTGATTGCAGAGATACTTTAAAACCTTCTTATCAATCCTGATGATAAATCTGTGGCCTAATAGATAATGTCAGAATTTAGACATTGCTTCAGTAATTGTATATAATTCTCGGGTATAAATTGATTTCTGTTGCATTCTCCCTGACATTTTCTTAGTAAAAAAAAGCAATGGGATGCTAATTTTGACTTAGAACAACACCAATTTCTACCTTCGAATCATCTGTTTCTAATATAAATGGTTAAGCGAGGTAATTCCAGGACAGGTGCAGAAGTCATCGCATTTTTGAGAAGCTGGAAAGATTGCTGAGCTTGTTCAAGCTAGTGAAAAAAACCGTATTTGTTTTTCCTTTGCCCACCCTTGTTCCCCTCACCCAATTCAGATGCTGGCACATGCTCCTCTACTTAGTGAGAGCCTAATTTCATAGAGATTTTCCTAGGAACCATTTCAGTTATATGTATATAAATATACATGTATGTAAATGTAGTGGATAAACCATATCCACTAAATCAAAGACAATAAAATCTCTTGCATATTCTGTCCTTGATTTCCTTTAGAATTGTCAAAGTGCAAGTTGAGTAGATGTGTTCATTTACTCCACGATTATAAGGTGGTTGAGTTTGTCAAAATGCTTATACTTTTGTCTTTGTGACATTTTGACACCGCATAGACAATATTCCTAAGTATCCTGATCATTCACTCAATAGATTTACATACGTTTTGAAGGAAAAATTATGCTATTATTATTGAAAATAAGTTATCTTGCATTGAAAGTCAAATTAATAGATTTTATAATTATTATGCATCCTCTCTAAGAAACAACACCTCTATTTCTGCAAGTTGAATTGGATGTTGACAGGTTTGTGATACCTGAATAAACTGTGAGCGTTCTTTTTTTCTTTTTTTATGATTTGCATGTTTGATCCAGATCAGATCAGGAGTGCATGTTGGGATGATGGCCTGAAGAAAAAAATATGCATCAAAATTGGAATGGCGCTTGATTGCCAGCCTACCCATGTGCTATTTATTGAATGCTCTCTTGTTCATTTAACTGGATTTATAGCCAATAGTTTCAGATATCTGAAACCTTGTGATGAGTAACATGTTTGGGCTTTTGTTTCCCATAATTATGATGCATGTTATTATTGTGGTACTCTCAGTACTAAATGTTTGTGGGAATTTTAATTAAAGAAATGAGAGGTATTTTGAAACACTCATACTTTTTTTGTCTTTTCAGGAGTCAGTTGCAAAGATTACAGAGCTACACTTGAGTTTTGTTCAATTATGAATGGCAGTGTTATAGAGAAGACATGGATGGAGGTAAAAGAGTCCATGATTTCAGGTTATCATTATCATATCACCTCGTTTGCTAATTTTTGAAATACATTAGTTAGAAATCTTGTTTTTTATTTAATAAAATGTGAAAAATATTTATATATGTGATCATTTTTGTCCTTGCTTTGACTTCCACATCTAGTGCCCCAGCAAGTGGCAATTGCATGATTGAAGAACAAATACAGAGTGCATATTACAACAATTCTGAAAATATATGGTTCAATTGATAAAATCAAAATTTCTTAATGATTAATAACCATTATTTGATCTAGCGAAATGTTATGAAAACGGTGAATGGACAGATCTAGAATCGAATTTCTAGGTCAATAGTACTATTTTAATATTGTACATATTATTATAGAATATTATATAAATACTGCAACAGTACTGTTCATTCACCAATCTTGAATTATTTGTGGGAGGATGTAGTTTCCTTCTCTTCTAGACTTGCATAGTAGGGGGATTTATTAATTCGATTTGGTTCCTTAAATACCTTTTAGGAGTGCACATGATATGACTCTAATTGCTCCGTGTGACATCTGACTGAGTTAATAAATTTTTAAAAGGTCGTTAAGTCACTATAACTTGTGCACTGTTGTTTGTCCTATTGACACTCCTCTTTGGGCGGCTCTTGTCGCTTTTGTTAAAAAAACTTTTTAATGAGTTAATTGTGATTAAAATGAGGATAAACTAGAAGATTCAGATTGTAAGATTTCCAAAATATTTTTGGGCAATGATCTTTAATTTAGTTTAACACTGGTAAATTTAGTTTCTTCTTTACTTAAAGATGTTAATGGAGCAGGGATTCACTGGGGATACATTCTTCTGCTTCGGCCCTGAAATTATACTCCTATATCTGAATCTGGCTCCGAACCCGAATATGGGGATTTTTTTTTCCTGTCCCTATCCCTGTGGGGATTTTTCAAGTTCAAAGATTCTCCGGCCCCAATTAATAAATTAAGTTATTATTATTATTTTAAACAAAATATTTGCTAAATAATAAATATATCATAAAAATGTTTAATAATTGAGAAACTCAAAGACTTACACATAATACGAACATACACAATCACAAATAAATTATTTGCAAAATTTAAAAAATTTAAAAAATACAATATAGTTAATATAAATTTAAGATTTTATTTATTTATTTACAAATATTTAATTTTTATACTAATGTTAATTTAATTATTAATAATTTGCTAAATAAATATATATAGTTTTATTTTTATTTAGATATTTATAACATATAATATGTGTATATATATATAATATTTAAATTAAATATTTAATATTTTAAAGCCGAGGTGGGACAGGGCAGGGAAAATAGTCCCTGGCCCCAGCTCTAGATCTGATCTGGACAGGAATTTTGTTTTTGACTCCGATCCCGACCGCGGTCCCAACAATGCGGGGAATAGGGTTAACCGTCGTGGCCCTAACATCCCTATCTTCACTTTAACATGTTTATAATTTTGTCGTACACTAATGTTAAAGTTAGAGAGGATTTTATAGATTTAGATGTTGGTGATCTGGCTTTTTCATTGGTACATTGCTTCACTCTATTTTTATTCCAATAATTCATGCCACATTATTGGCCTCCTTCATTGTGTGTGTATGTGCTCTGCTCTGTGTGAGTGAAGACATATATAATATTTTACAACCTGTGGATCCACATGTCTAGCAAGGAACACATGCCCATTTATTACTAGCAACCCATGTTTTTCTCTCTATTTTTTACTTTTTATGTTTTTTGACAAAGGGCTCTGCATCTTCTCAAGTCTAGATCTTCTTAATTATGAATTATATTTTTCATACCTTAGTATTATTTTTATAAATAATCACTTATATTGGGCTTAATTAAATGCTTAAAAATAAAAGTCTTTATGTTTAGTTATGGCTATCAATTGATCAAGTTATTTATAACTAATTCTAGTGCAAGATTGAGTTTTTCTTTTTTTTTTTTGTCATTTATATGGAAATTTGAGATTTATTTTTTATTAATAGTATTAAATTAATTTTGAAATTTAATTTGGTTTGATAGCTCGCGGAGATATATGTATGTATCATGTATCTATGAAATGTAACATTTATTTATTTAAAATGTTATATAATCTAGGCAATTAAAATTTTTAAAAGTTTTCAATTTCTTCATAAATATCAAAATTCATATTAATATTTTGATATTTTAATGGTATGAATAATTATTTGCATGAGTTGAGTCGCTGTCCTTATGATAATACATGTGAATTTTGGCATGTTGGCCTGTCTGACTGTACATCAAGTCATGAGTGATTCATTCCATTCCCACATGTCAAACCTTGTTTTTATTTTAACTTTTTTCTTGAATTATTTGTTGGTTGTTTTGTTATTGAGATTTACATCCACCATCATTGTTAATTTTTTTTTAGTTATATCTATACAGATTTATTAAATATACCACGTACCATCATTTTGTGCATAAAACATCTCATATTGTTCATGTAGTGCCGATCTCTTCTATAAAAACGGAGTGTTTTAATTATTGGGTTAGCTCATTGTTAGTTAACAAGTTAAAAATCTCAATTTTAGTGTTTTTCATGAAGTGATTTTTAAAAAAAATAGGTATAATAAATATAAACATAAATCTTTATTTTTTAAAAAATATAGAAAAATAAATTAATGAAATATGAAAGTTTGTTAGTATTAATCATTGTTGATATTATTTTGAAGGATGTTGGAATTAATTCTTGTCCAAAGATTTTATTGTTATTAAATTTTTCATCAATCTGTACATAGTTTTCATTAAATCTATATAAATATGAAAAGGTTCTTGATTATCAATTTAATCTCTAAAATATTATATTATTTACCATACTTATGATTTATATAAATATATATATATATATTAGGAAACATTAAATTATTTGTTCACCATTTTTGTAATATTTTCTATTTCAGACCCTTTTAAAATTTCAATAACTATGCCCTAAAAAGTTCAATAGACAATATTATATCATGCCAGACAAAAGGAATGATATGACTAATATGGTCGGTTTGTGTATTTAACTCCAATATATATATATGATGGAAAATTATTTTTAGCCCCGAAAGTTTCAAAATTTTCCAAATAACTTCTTTTACATTTGAATTTTCCTACAGTTTTTTCCGTTATTAGAGCTCATTTTGTTTATTCTACCATACATGTATTTCTAAGTTTAATAATTATAGTTTTTATTTAAAATTACGTGAGAGTATGCAAATGTATAAATTTTACTGTATAAGTTTTCAAGGCGTGGTAAACACTTTCCTGTAGGTTTAATTACATTTTCAAGACGTGGTAAATACTTTTCTTTAGACTTAATTTAGCTCCACCTAATTTCAAACTTTGGATGCAAAATGAATTGAATGATGAATTTCTTTTAGAATACAATGAAGATCCTTGAGTATGGTTTGTATTTCCAAACTCAAGTAAAGACAACAATGATTTTTACAAAGTGAAAGTTTGCTTTTTTTTTTGTGCACTCAAAGAACAAAGCAAATGAACATGTGAAGAGTTTGTTTTTTATTCAATTGACTTGAATGATGATGAGAGATTATTTTTATAAGAATGAAGTGGTGTTTAAAAAAAGACACACCATTTCAATAATGAGTGTAATTTAAGAAGACATATCACTTCAATATATCATTTGAATACAAAAATACATATTATTTTATTAATAAGGCACACCAATTCATTAAATGGACACACCACTTTGCTAATAGACATTATTTTATTAATAAAATATTTTTTTAAATAAAATAAAACAATCATTGATTAATTAATGAAATTACAAATGATAAACTATCTTTAATTGTATTATAAATGAAGTTTATTACATTAGTATCTTTTCATTTTTAAAAATCTTCTCACAAAATTATGTATTTACGTTTAAAAAAAATTATTCTTGTTACCGCCGTTAACTATTTATATATGCATAAAAAAATTTTTGCAAGGTTGACAATTACCAAATATATATTATCTTTTTATATAATACTATAAAGTTTATTTTCACTATAATACAAATTTAAATATTTAAAAAAATAATAAAAAAAAATTAATAATAACATCATGCACCGTTTTCTCTGTCTCCAAACTAAGAATCTAAACATAGGCCGTTTCCTAATGCTTCGGGCAGCCGACCAATTGCAATCCTCCCCTCCAAAACCCGGGCCCACATATCCACGTCAGCATCGCCCTCTCGGGCCAGCACCACCTCCACGTCTCCTTCCATAAGAACACCTCTCCCAACCCCCCATCAATGGCCATCTCCTCCTCCTCCTCCTCCAATGGCGGACTACATCCCTCTCGCTTCCTCCCCTTCTTCTCCTCCCCCTGTCCGTCCTCTCAAGCTCCTGTCATTCGCCCTCGCTACGGCACTTTTGACCCTCGTTGTCTTCCTCAATGTCCACAATTACTCCAACCCCTCCCAGAACCCCATCCTCCATCCTTCCTCACCTCTTTCACGTGGACCCTCTCATGGCGTCTCCGAGAAGACTTCCGGCATCTCCAGCCTTTTCCATTCCACCCCTTTCTTCCCCTGGACCAACCACATGCTCCAATGGCAGCGCACCGCCTTCCATTTCCAACCCGAAAAGAACTGGATGAATGGTTCCTCTCCTTCCCCATTCCTCCCCCAAATCGAGATTTTCCTTTTTTTTTTCTATAGATACTGATGATTTGATTGTTTGTGTTTTTTCTTTGGTTGTTTTGAATTTTCCATGGATCTAGATCCGAATGGTGAGTTCTTCTTCTCTCTTCTTCGTTGATGGTTTATTGATTGGTTTTTAGAGTTCTTGTTTGGATGGTAATGGTGGTGAGATTAATGGCAGGGCCGGTGTTCTACAAAGGATGGTACCATTTGTTCTACCAGTACAACCCTGATTCAGCGGTGTGGGGGAACATCACTTGGGGCCATGCCGTGTCGCGCGATCTCATCCGATGGCGACATCTCCCTCTCGCCATGGTTCGCGATCAATGGTACGACTCCGACGGCGTCTGGACCGGCTCCGCCACCATCCTCCCCGACGGCACTCTCATCATGCTCTACACCGGATCCACCAACGCCTCCGTACAGGTCCAAAACCTCGCCATCCCCACCGACCCCACAGATCCACTCCTTCTCGAGTGGACAAAATCAGATGCGAACCCCGTCCTCATCCCGCCGCCGGGAGTAGGCCCGAAGGATTTCCGGGATCCAACCACGGCGTGGTACGACGACGAAGCCGAAGCGTGGCGGTTCGTGATCGGAACGAAGGAGGACAAAGGGCACTCAGGGATCGTGCTGGTGTACCAAACGAAGGACTTTTTGAACTACGAGCTACTTCCGGGGAAGCTTCACGGGGTTGCGAGGACGGGGATGTGGGAGTGTGTCGACTTCTACCCCGTTGCGACAACGGCGGGGGTTGGTGGTTTGGATACATCAGTGGTCGGCGAGAAGGTGAAGCATGTGTTGAAGGCGAGCATGGATGATGACAGGCATGATTACTACGCCATTGGAACGTATGAGAGCGAGAAGGTGAGATGGGTACCAGATGATCCGGAAGAGGACGTGGGCCTGGGTTTGAGGTACGATTGGGGCAAGTTCTACGCTTCAAAGACGTTCTTTGATCAACAAAGAGCGCGGCGAGTGCTCTGGGGATGGGTTGGTGAGACCGATAGTGAATTTGCTGATGCGCAAAAAGGTTGGGCTTCTCTCCAGGTACGCACAAGCCATTCACGCTTCTCTCTCTCTTTTTATCATTCTGCTTCTCCTGTGCGTTGTGATGGTACTGGTAGACTTGTGAAATTAGTAAGCTATTTCTGATGGTTATAATAATTGATTTCTCAGATACAGTAGTAGTTTTTTAAAAAAATAAAAAAATTTAATTGAGATCGAGCGCATTAATTTTGCAATAAATGGTTTGCATTTTATTCTTTACAATACTTTAAAGATTGAGAGTTTGAATTATTTGTATTTTATTTCTGTTGATACTTTAAAGATTGAGAGTTTGAATTATTTGTATTTCATTACTATTGATACTTGAAAGATGGCGAGTTTGAATCATGTTTATAATTTATTTATAATTTTAAAAAGGATGGAGTATGCTATTATTTCTTTTAATTTGAGGTTATAATAAATTTGGAAATGATAATTATGAATTTTTTTAATTAGTATTTTTTTTATAAAATTGTGACTAGTTTTTAATATTGAGGGACTTGAATACGAATTTTTTTTGGATCTAATGGCTATTATTTATTTGATTTAACTTAGAAATTGATTTTTGAAACCTAGAGTTTTTCGATTGAATAAATGAAATAAGATCAATTGTTATTTGTAATATTTTATTTATGAATTTTGTTTTATTATTCATCTGTCTTTAATTTAATTATTTTGTTCAGATAAAAATAGTTATTTGATGATAAATATAATACCTAATTCCTTGAAAAGTCTTTTTCTTTTCTGTTTTTTTAGATTGAATAGGCTTAGATTTATTGTATTAGACATTATAAACAAATAATATTATTTAGAAAAATTCTGGAGGCTATTGAAAATTCATAGCGAGTCTCCGAAGAAGACTCCGGAAGCATGAATAACTTTAGGGAGAAGAGACAGATAAAAGAAGTGGCTTAAGGGAACTAAATTTATTGACAATACTTAGCTTTGGATTCAAATGTCAATCAAGAGCTATACGTGTCAAAACCGGCTTTTTATTCAAACCTGGAGAAGCAGGGTCTCTATCATAGTAAAGTAGTCTCTGGCCGGCCAATGCACCCCATTGCAACCTAACTATAATCTCATTTGGTTTGTAGTTGTGTTTGATTTGACTACTACATAGCCTTCCCCCCATGTGACCAGCCTTACGCATGCTTGATGTGGTGATGTTATCCTAAAAATATTGCTAACATAATTATTATTCCTAATGACTTGTGTGGTTGAGCTTTTGATTGAGCTTAAATAATGAAATTATTGGAGTATAACAGACAAAAGATACGTGGATGAGAGTGATAACAGAATATGATTGTTTTGGAGGAAATGTGATTGATTTTTCAGCTCATCTAGAATGGTATTGGAGCTGAGTCAGAGCTGAGCTGGAGTGTTTGATAAGCTTACGAATTATTGAAATAATTTAGTATTAGTATGATAGCCTGAGTTAATGACATAATCTCACCTACCTTTTTAATCTTGAGGTCAGTTTTAAATTTTGAATTAGGAATGCTAAGAGTGAAGACTAAACCTTGTTCAAAAAGGTTTTGGATGAAAAGTAATACATTTTCCAGACATGAATGTTTGGGTGTGTGATGCTCCCTAAAGTCTGTCTTCACCAACTAAAACCTTCCCCATGCCCAACCAACCCTTTAAAATACATAGTATCTGTGGGGCCACCTCATCATCGATTTGGGGTTTAAATTATTGACCATTTTCTTGCCAGTGATATGTAATGCATTTGTGAATTGGGATTATATTCTTGTACAGTAATCATTCAACACATTATTATCTGCATATTTATTCCTTTTAGTTTACTGTTTAAAAAATGCACCCATAATTACTGTAAGATCTTAGTATTCAGAATATTCTACATGACAGGGAATCCCTCGGACAGTGTTGCTTGATCTGAAGACAGGAAGTAACCTGTTGCAATGGCCAGTTAAGGAGGTGGAGAGCCTTAGAGCAAGTAGCCAAGAGTTCACCAACATCAATATCAGTTCTGGATCAGTTGTACCCCTTAATGTCCGATCAGCAACACAGGTAGTCCTTAACTTCCCTTTCATCTTGCATGTATTATTCTCATATCCAGGAAATAATACAAGAGTCATTTATTATTGCTTGCATACTCAGTTGGACATTGAGGCTGAGTTTGTGATAGATGCTGCTTCTTTGGCTGAGACATTAGAGGCTGATGTGGGATACAATTGCAGCACCAGTGGTGGAGCCACACACAGAGGTGCTCTGGGGCCATTTGGTTTGCTTGTTTTAGCTGATCCTAAGCTATCTGAACAAACTGCAGTATACTTTTACATTGCAAAAAAGCCTGATGGTGGTCTTCAAACTCACTTCTGCCATGACGAAATGAAGTATATACTATGCCTTTTTATTCTTGTTTCATAGTTGTGTTGTTTCTTACTTGTTTGGAAGCTAAACATAACTCATATTAACATTCTATTAATTGCAGATCTTCCCACGCTAATGACATCTATAAGAGAGTGGTTGGCAACAAAGTCCCAGTGCTTGATGGTGAGACATTGTCAGTAAGGATACTGGTAAGTTGATGCTCCGGTGTTTACTGCAAATCATTTGATTTACATTGCTCCATTTTTTTATCAATTTTTTTCCATGCTTGGTTTTTATTCAGTCAAATTTTACAAAGCAAGTTAGTGTCCATATTGATTTAATCATGTTGCATATTAGTTCAAAAACCTGTGTTAGTAATGAATAAATAGTTGCACATACTCATTAATGATCAAACTGGGTCTCAATGACTAAATGAACTTATGATGGTAATGAATGAACATCAATGTCAACTTTTTTGGTCACTCTGTATTCAACAAGACACAATGAAATTTTTTTATGATACATTGTTGCTGTTTTTTTAGGTGGATCATTCAATTGTAGAGAGTTTTTGCTCAAGGAGGGAGGACATGTATCACATCCAGAGTATATCCAACAGAAGCCATTTACAATTCTGCGCGAGTTTTCGTCTTCAACAACGCCACCGGCGCACGTGTGGCTGCCAAATCCATAAAGGTATGGCAGATGAATGCGGCAGAATTTGATGAATCTGCATTTTAAGAGTAAATCATATGATATGCATATAAATTTACATTCATTCATGCTTTGAGATGGGTAATCTACCTTCATGGTCATTTTTTTTTTTTGGGTGTATTTTTGCCTCATTGGCCTATTGTTGATCAGGTATCATTTTGTTTAGTGTGTCATTGTAGCTTGAAGAAACAACAGGTCCTAAGTCCTTGTATTATATATATATATATGTTATTATGGCCCCTTGATTATTAATTTATTATTTTATCATCTGGTGTTGTTGTGGGGTTTATTTTCTTCATGCTTTGTTTGTGCTGTTAGTTTCTTGAATGAACTGATATGTAACCATATATATATATATATATATGTTATTATACTATGATTATTAATTTATTATTTTATCATCTGGTGTTGTTGTGGGGTTTATTTTTCTTCATGCTTTGTTTGTGCTGTTAGTTTCTTGAATGAACTGATATGTAACCATATATATATATATATGTTATTCTGGCCCTTGATCATTAATTTATTATTTTTATCATCTGGTGTTGTTGTGGGGTTTATTTTTCTTCATGCTTTGTTTGTGCTGTTAGTTTCTTGAATGAACTGATATGTAACCATATATATATATATATATATAGTTATTATGCCCTCTGATTATTAATTTAT
The DNA here is from genome assembly GCF_009730915.1 of Dioscorea cayenensis subsp. rotundata. Classification (NCBI taxonomy): domain Eukaryota; kingdom Viridiplantae; phylum Streptophyta; class Magnoliopsida; order Dioscoreales; family Dioscoreaceae; genus Dioscorea; species Dioscorea cayenensis. The sequence goes on along the minus strand of NC_052481.1, from coordinate 1,911,416 downwards.
TATTTTTATCATCTGGTGTTGTTGTGGGGTTTATTTTTCTTCATGCTTTGTTTGTGCTGTTAGTTTCTTGAATGAACTGATATGTAACCATATATATATATATGTTATTCTGGCCCTTGATCATTAATTTATTATTTTATCATCTGGTGTTGTTGTGGGGTTTATTTTCTTCATGCTTTGTTTGTGCTGTTAGTTTCTTGAATGAACTGATATGTAACCATATATATATATATATATATGTTATTATGGCCCCTTGATTATTAATTTATTATTTTATCATCTGGTGTTGTTGTGGGGTTTATTTTCTTCATGCTTTGTTTGTGCTGTTAGTTTCTTGAATGAACTGATATGTAACCATAGCCTTTTACTGCTGTATATTCATGTAAGAAAGAGTTAATTTCTTGTTAAGTTTCAGCAAGAAAAAGGAACTACCACAAGTAAACATAGAATAACTTGTACATTCACAAATTGAATCAAAGGATAACCACTTAATAATAAGGAAACAAAGCTCTGGACATTATTAATGGTCTATTTAGTTCATCATGTAGAACAAGGACAATAGAATTTCACCCTTTATGCTTATTAGTTCCTCCTAATTTTAATTTTTTTTTTATACATCTTTTACTATATATATATATTTGAGTTTATCTTAAAAAAAAAATCTAACTGAAATACCTGATAAGAATCACCTAAATGGCTAAATCTTAAACATAAGAACAACAATTGCATGGGCTTACTTGTGGGGCTAAATCCAAACTGAAACTTCAACTTGGTTAATAATTTTTGACATCTATTATTATTATTATTATTATTATTTATTAATAGATTGCAATTACTCCCCAATTAAAAAAAAATCAGGAATGTGAACGTGTATAAAATTAATGCTTCAATATACTATGTAATAAATCTGATATTAATAGATTGACAGGTAATTGATAACATATAATTTTTGATAAACTTTTTATGCCACTCGTTTTATTTTAGTAGAAGTTTTTTTTTAAAATAAATTTAATTTAAAATAAAAGGGAGGGTTAAAGTGAAGGATTTTCCACCATTTCTGTCCAAATGAACCCCTTCAGATTAATGATATTTATTTTTACATAACAACCCAACAATTGCAAAAAAATGATATTTAAGCATCCAAGTGTGTTTTTGCAAACTTGCAAAACCTCATGTTATTTTTTCATTAAAACCCAATGGTTCACCAAAATCAAATCCATGGAAAATTTCTTTCTCTTTCATTGCTTGATGATTATTTAAAGTTTATGTATATTCTTATCTTTTTTACTTTGAAAGGCCCAAAAAAAATTTAAAAAAAAAAAGACTTTGGAATAAAAAAGGAAGGACCCACATGAAAATGGGAACACTCTGTTTTGTCCAACCTTTTAGACTGCTTCATCATCACCGGTTCTGCCACGCTCCCTAGTCCCTAGTATCCTACCCTACCACCATTTTCTCCCTAACTTCCCGCCGCTGCTTATTACTAATAATAATTATAATAATAATTATTATTAATTACATAATATAACATCCTTGCACCATCGCTGCAATACATGAGTGACATGATAATTAATTATAATAAAAAAGAACACAAGCTTTATGACTTCAAAAGTATTATTGAGAACTGAGTTATTAGATTAAAAAAATCCGGTTATGAGTTTTTTATGGTTTTTTAATATCCTAATTACCCTTGTATCTAATAATTTTAAGAAATTAATTTTTTCGCTCATCCTTTTTATTTATTTGTTTATTTTTTATTTTTTATGTATAGATAGATAATGCTGTTCATTTTCCTCCCATGGGTTGTTTTTTTTTTTACTTAGCTCTTCGTTTTTCGGTGTTATGTTGTTTGTTTTATCTCTTTTTTCTTTTTTTAACTCTTATATTTATTTTTTTATCTTTGATTGTATTATTAACATATACGGTTTTATCCACTTTGAAAAAAAATCATTTGGACTTTAATGACTTCACTAATAAAATAATTGCAAATATATATATATATATATATATAAATACAACGAGTTATTAGTCATTCTATGCAATTTTTTTTCATATGCTATTATTAGTAGTTTAATATAATATCAAAAATATCCCTATCGATAGTGGTAGGAATATAAAGAGAGATGTTAAACACGAGCGCAAAAGGGGTGAGCTAGCCCTTTCATCCATAGACTCATAAGGGGCCGTTTGGTTCGTGGTAATGTAGAAGGATTACCATGTATTACGTGGTAATCTGAAAATATTACCACGTCTGACATTGCAAGTGTAATGGCTTAGACCCATACATAACTTGGAGGGAATAAGGCCAAGATAATTTTATAATGCTATTTTAATTTAATTTAGATTTAAAATAAAAAATATTTTAAAGATTTAATAAAATTGAAAACTTTATAGAAATTATAAATAAATTGAAGGACCTACTATAATTTTCTCTTTTATATTTAGTGAAGAAAATTAAATATTTATGTGTATATTTTTGTGTGTCACATTTTTATTCTAAAAAAATACATAAAATATAAAAGTAAAAAAATACACATGTAAAATAAGAAAATAACATATTAACAGTATTTTTAAAAGGGATTTATACTCGATTAAGCTTTTATCACAAGCGTTCACTGACTATTGACCCTTAATGACCACTGAATGCTCAAATTGTGAAATCCACTTTTATTTTTAAATTTAAAAATATTTTTTTAAAATATGCAAATAATTAATATGAGACCCACATATTTACTATGGATCACACTTTTATTAAAAAAACATACATATAAAACAAGAAAATAACATACTAAATTCAAATCCTATTTTCCAAGATTCATTAAAGAAATTCACAAAATACAAAAAAAATACATAACCAATCCTAGTATTCTCTGGTCAACATGCACCCTTTTATAATAACCAATGAATGAATGCTTGCAGATTGATTTCATCACAACCGTTCATTTTACCTCAAAATTCGTGTTCCCTAGACAAGCGTGCGGATCTTCAGATCTCCGGGGAAACATCTAGAAAAGTCCACGTTGGGGATTGTTCCCTTCCTTGTTTGCTCCAACGGTCACTTATTATTACTACATTTTAAATTCCATATCTTTCTTAATGTTTTCATTCATTTGTTTATTTATAATTTTTGTAATTTTTTTCTTGTGTCGGTTGGCGGTTGCCACACTTAATATTTCAACTTTTTTTTTTCTTCTCTATTTCTTGAATTTTTTTCTTTATTTTTATTAGTTTAAATGCATTTCGATAAATTCAAATATTTTGATTTTTATTGTTTATTAAATGACAATGTCGGCTTACTCATTTAACTCATGTTTTTATATTTTCAGTGTGAAATTAATTATAAATTATATACTACCATATAAATATAAAAGTTTCAATTTTTTTATATCTAAATAAAAATATATAAATAAATTTTTTTGTACATAAATATTAAATTAGAACGTATGTTTTGTGTCATTACCGATAAGATAAATTTGAACCTTAATTCACACAAAGGCACAAAATATATTGATATATTAATTTCATATTCTTACACATTTCTGAAATGATTATATTTTATTAAAAAAATCAGAACATACTTCAACTGATTATTCTTAATCAATGTAAATTAGATAAAATTAATAAATAAAAAAGGAAGGAGAACCATATAAAATGAAATTTTTACACATAAATATTAAATTATTAAATTATAACGTATGCATTTATATCCTTTTTGATGAGGCAACACACACCCTAGCATGGTTTGTCTAAATTTTATGAAAAATTAAAATGTAAAGTACTTTGGTAATCAATAATATAAATAATAAACTTCTTTAATTTGAAATATTTATATTATTACTTTATATGTAATGAATCCTTCAATTGATGAAATTGGAATATATGCTTGATAATCTAGAAGAAGAAATGGCATGTCTTTATCCCTCAACATAGAAGAAGGATCACAATTTTGGCAAGTTGTCGGCCATGTTCCTTTCATTTTTCAACCCTCCCATTTTCCAATTAATTAATTCATTGATATTATTATTATTATTATTATCCATATTAAAATGCTTGATTAACTTGGTTCAAATTAGAATGTGATGTGATGTGACTTTGAAGGTGCTCCACTGCCTCTCATACAAGCAAAGAACCACACAACCACCCACATATATATTAATATATATATATATATTTTAGTGTTTTGTTTGTTGAATGGTAGCAAACACTTGTCGGAAAGAATCAAACTTCTTGATTGATAACCTAAAAACAATTCATCTTCAACCTACTTCCATGCTGTTTAACCACATTTATTTTAATTCAGTCGTAATTATTATCTATCGATTATTTATTTTATATAGATACTGTACACAATTTATTATTTACAATACTGTATGACACGGTAGGTAGAATGTGTTTTGATACTGTTCATAATAATCATAGCCATCGAATTATAATTTGTCGACTATGATAGATGTCCCTAGATTACTTATTATATATATGCATATATTAATAGCATTATAAGATTAGTTATGAAAAAAAAAACCGTAAATACCATGCAAATTATTAGATTTATTATTAAGAGTAAAATTTATTCTAAATTATACGTGACCATATTCTTCAATTAAATTTTCTTTTGTACAATCAACTAGAAATTTTTTTTATAAAATTATATAAAAAAAATTGTTCTAATGATAGATGGTCAATGACATAATTAAGTGGTTTTAAATTTAAATTTTCATCTATATTAAAAATATTTATAAAAAAATTGAGCCAAACTTCAGTGGGGAATTGGTAACATCATAAAATTATATTATTTTATTTTTAAAATTAATAACTGATGGTTAATTAATTAGGATTAAACTATAAATGCTAAAAAGAAAAATAAATAAATAAATTTATAATTATTTAATTTTATTCTAAACCCAGTCAAACAAATTACTCCATAATATAATAAAATAATATTATTTGATTGTGAACCGATAAAAAAACCGCGTTGTGTGGGGGCCCACATCTCCGCATGTGCTTGCCCGACAATCAGGCCTGATCAGCTGTCTTCCATCAAACACAAACACACAACTTTCAGTTGTACTTTGTTGACGTGGCACTCATAAAACAGCGTTTCACGGTGTTTCGTATTTGACAGCTAACAGCTGATCATTCTCGAAATCCTCAATCAGTGGCGCGAGCTGGCTTTTCGCTGGCACGCTCTACTTGTCTATTAGTGGCTTGCAAATTTTCACATATATCCCTCAAAAGGTTTATAATTATATAGCGTTTATGATTATTATTATCAACAAATTTCTCATTAACTAAAATTTAATTTAGTTTTAATTCGTTTTTTTTTTCCTGAAATGAATAAAATAATATTAGAATAAAAAACAAGTTGCAATGCAATTGGTTTTAACTATCTTGATAACAGAATAATTATTAGGATAAAATGCGTATTTTAGATAAATATATAACGAATTATAAAACAAAAAAAACAGTTTTTCTAATGACTAATTTATAATATAAGTTTTGTGAAGGGTGTAGTTGCAAAAAGAAAAAAAAAACGACATAATTTTTTAAAAAACACTTGCTCATCCCGTTCACGTGTTTTTCCAGTTCATACCAACCAAAACCCCAACGGCTACAAATCCAAGTCACACCGAAATTCTCATCTAGTACTTCAAAAAGTTTATAATTATAATTTGCCCCCTTTTCATAAAAAGATAATCCAATACCCCATAATCAAGGTTGTTTTCGTAATTATACCCAATATCTTTATTTGGTAAATAAATTAAGGACTCAATCCTCTCAAGATTCACTAAAAAATCATAACCGAATTGTTAACAATATATATATATATATATATATAATTTCCTAAAATTTTGCATTAAAATTTATTAGGCAATGGACCACAATCAATGACATTTTAGTAATTTATTCACAGGAAATATAGTAAATTATGATTTACTCCTTTTATTCTTGAAAAGTAACCCAGAGGGATCATATGTGAGGGTGTTTTCGTAATTAGACCCGGTTTTCTTGATTTGGTAATTAAAGATTCAATCATGTTAAGGTACAGTGATAAATCACATCCAAATTCCTAAAAAATTTACTAATTAATTTCACTCACTTTCCTTAATAGCAAACCCTAGTCAGTACCATGCCAAATAGTATTTTACTATTTTACACAAAATATAATGTAAAATTACAAAGAATATATACAACGAGCCACCATAATCAAGGGTAGTTTGGTAATATAATCTCAGTGTACGTGAAATTATGATTTGCCCCTCAACAAAGGAACAAGAATGAAGGGTGTTTTAGTAATTTCAGTAGATCATGCTTATTTTTGGGCATCGAGGGCTCAACTTCTCTATTAAATTCTCATCCTCGTTTCCATTTTGTTAAGTTTTTGCATTTTAGTCCCTCGTCTCTGTAAAAATATCAGTGTTTTAGTGATGGTCTCTTCTTCTTCTTCTTCTTCTTCGTTTTCGCCGGCGTTCATGGCGGCGGCGACGGCTGCGGCGGCGCTGGTTTGGGCTTCGGTGCTGATAGGGCAGTGCTTCGCCGGAGATCCATTCGCATTCTTTGACTGGAACGTGGAGTACGACACTGCTTCTCCGCTTGGTGTTCCTCAGCAGGTGATCCTTTTGTGATGAGATGAAACCCTAGAAGAGTTTTGTTTTGGTTTCTCATGGAGGTTTTGGATGGATTTTTGGCAGGTGATCACCATTAACAAGCAGTTTCCTGGTCCTGTGATGAATATCACCACCAACTGGAACGTGGTTGTCAATGTGCTCAACTCCCTTGACGAATCATTGCTCATCACTTGGTAATGGTTTCTTGCTTTGAATCTCTTTGAGTTTGGCTTTGATTTTGATGGTAAATGGGTGATTTTTGGGCAGGGATGGGATCCAGCATCGGAAGAACTCATGGCAGGATGGAGTTCTGGGAACGAACTGCCCGATTCCGCCGGGATGGAACTGGACTTACCAATTTCAAGTCAAGGATCAGATTGGTAGCTTCTTCTACTTCCCTTCTCTCAAGTTCCAGCGTGCTGCCGGCGGCTTTGGTGGCATCACTGTGAATAATCGTGCTGTGATCCCTGTTCCCTTTAACCTGCCTGATGGGGATATTACGCTCTTCATTGGGGATTGGTATACTAGGAACCATACGGTAAGAAGTTCATCTTCCTGAATGGTTGAAGAAAAGGCGTTGATTTGATTCTAGTGAGAAGTTCAACTGAGCTTTGTGTGTTTTGTAGGATTTAAGGAAGACTCTTGATGATGGGAAGAGTCTCGGGATGCCGGACGGAGTTCTGATGAACGGAAAAGGACCGTATAGATACAATAACACTCTTGTTGCTGCTGGCATTGACTATGAGACTATCAATGTGCAGCCAGGTGATGCTTCTTCCATGAATTTATCACTGAAATGTTTCTGTTTTTCTTATGTTTGAACTCAATTTGAGAGTATTGTTTGGAAGAAAATTGAAGTTAGAACGCTTCTTTCTTGTGATTTCTTCAGCTTACTGGTACTAAAATTCTTGACTTTGTCTGATGATGATTGCGCACTTGGATCAGGGAAAACATATCGAATTCGTGTTCACAATGTTGGTGTGGCTACTAGTTTGAACTTCAGAATCCAGTCCCATAACATGCTTCTTGCTGAGACTGAAGGGTCATACACTTGGCAACAGAATTATACCAACCTAGACATTCATGTTGGGCAGTCATACTCTATCTTGGTCACAATGGATCAAAACGCAAGTACTGACTACTATATCGTGGCGAGTGCTAGGTTTGTGAATGAGTCACTCTGGACCAGAGTTACTGGAGTCGCCATCCTGCATTACTCTAATTCAAAGGGAAAGGCATCTGGTCCTCTTCCTGACCCTCCTAATGATTTCTATGACAAGTCATTCTCAATGAACCAGGCCAAATCTATCAGGTTTTCGTACACAACATGCCAAGCTAATTTAAATGTCTAAATTGTTATTTTTCGTTGTCGGTTTCTTCTTCGAATGCTTTATTGAAATTTTATACTTAGATGATGTCTTTCTTTAGTGAAATGTACTTAAGAGATACAATCTATCCTATCCTCTTTTTGTTCTTAGTTTACTAACCTGATTTCCCTAAAAGAAAGAAACAAGAATAAAGTGTCTATGGTTCTTTTGGTTTACACCCAAGCCGATGCAATGCTTATTGAACCTGATTTCTGAATTTTTTTAGCTGTATTTGCATAACATATAAATAAAGCAACCAAGTTTTATGCTTTCCATAATATTATAGATTAAACTCGGGATTTTGAGGGACCCAGTTCTTCTAGTCTCTTTTTGGGCCTAAATCAAGATACTAGAACTATTAAACATAAGACCTCTGAGGCTGACATCCTTTTTGTGATTTTTCAGAATGAATACCTCGACTGGTGCTGCTCGTCCCAACCCTCAAGGATCATTCCGATATGGTTCGATTAATGTTACCCAATTTTATTTGCTGAGAAACATGCCACCGGTGGTCATTAATGGAAAACGCCGAACCACCCTGAATGGAATCTCATATACTTCTCCTGGTACTCCCCTAAGACTTGCTGACCAATTTGAGGAGAAGGGAGTGTACACACTTGATTTTCCCACCATGCCACCCACTAGTGGAGCTCCTCGTATTGGATCATCTGTTATCAACGGTACCTATAAGGGTTTTATGGAAATTGTTTTTCAGAACAACGACACGATAGTTCAGTCATACCATATGGATGGTTATGCATTTTTTGTTGTTGGGTACGTATTGCGTTTCTGTTGTAAGTTAAATCTTTATCAATGTCTTGTATCTCTAAGCAAAATTTCTCCCGATCAATTGCAGTATGGGTTTTGGAGAATGGACTACTGCCAGCAGAGGTGACTATAATAAATGGGATGGTGTCTCTCGCTGCACTACACAGGTACCTTCCTCATGATTCCCCTTGAAATTCTTGTTGCCTTGTTAATTTATCATTGCTTGTGGTTTGCACGTCTGGAATCATCTGTTACAAGTTTATGAGGATCTTAATTTACTTGTAAAAATATCTGCCAAATGCTTGTCTTGGATTAAAATGATTTTCATCAATCATTTATTAGCTGCTTCCATGAGCTTTCTGGTATAGATGGTTTATGTCCATTGCTTTATTTATCTGCTATTAGTTTCACAGCTTAGATTTCTATGATTTGCTAGATTACATGTACTACAGTTTGCTTCAAGTTTCAAATTGTTGAAGTCAGAAGGAAAATATTATAGCGAAATTGTGTTAGAATGGATCGTTGTTTTAGTCTAGATTAATCTTAGTGAAACACTTTACAAAGCAGGATTATCATTTGCATTCTCCATGCATTGTAGTTCTTTAAGGATTTGCGTTTGTTCCGTGAGCTACACAAGGTGCAGGGGCTGAGTCTGTAGAATTTGTGATAATTGACATTGATGTTGGCTATAATTTAACTGAGGATTTTAGCTTGCTTTAATGTTTGCTTAGATTGCAGCATTTCAGTAATGGTTTTGCTTCTAATCAGTTATTGATTTTCTGAAAATAAAAATAAAAATAAAAACTGGAATCTTTGCTTTGAAAACCATGATTTTTCTGATCATCAATTTTGCATAAAGAATTAACAGAATGTTCGTTAGTCAGGATGCCAACCAACTGAAAGTAAGCATTCAACAAGGTATCCATGTTTCAGCTTCATAAGTAAGCTGCTTGCTATATAAATACCTTTCTGTCTTGACGGATATTCCAAACCATTATGTATCCAAAGAATCATTCCATTTTACTTGAAAGCCCAATGTCAGGTTTAATTTATAGAATAGCTTTTAGGATTATTTCACATATCATGTTTTTCCATAACTACATTCATGCACACATTAAAGGTAGAGTTTTATGCTCTTATTTTGATGATGTTTCATTAGTAACAATCATCATTCTCACCTGATCAGGTTTTCCCCGGAGCTTGGACTGCAGTGCTCGTGTCACTTGACAATGTTGGCATCTGGAACATCCGTGCCGAAAACCTCGACACATGGTACCTCGGTCAGGAGGTGTACGTAAAAGTCGTCAATCCAGAAAGCGCAACTAAAACTGAACTGCCACCCCCAGACAATATCCTTTACTGTGGCCTGCTCAAAGATAAGCAGAAGTATGTTCTCGCGAGTTCCATCATCAATTCTTCGACATTCTGATTCATCTGCTGATACTAACATTCTCAAATTATTAATGTTTTCAGGGCTCAGACTCCGCACGGTACTAATTCATCGTCATCGGCGTCAATTGTGTTTGTAAGAGGCAAGTTGCTGATCTTGATGCTGCTCTTTGCTGTGTTAGCTGTGATTCCATAAACAATTCCGCATTTTCGATAGCCTGATTATTGTTCCGAGGCTTCCTCCCCATTGAGAAACTTAACTTGGTTGTTGTCTTGCATCTTTTTTATTGTAATCAATAGGGTTTTTTAGGTGTTTCTTTGCAAATTTTATGCTGTTAACATGTTTCAGAGTGATGTTGGATTCTGATATTTGGTGTTTTTACCATTCTTTTATCTAATTGTTATGATTCTCAGGTGTTTCTAATTTTTATTTTAATGAGTAAATATCAATTGTTGGAAGTTTATGTCATCAATTTTTGGCTCTTGATATTGTAAATTCTTAATTTTTTTGAAATAAAACCTGCCGTTGCAAATGCCAATCATGTTCATGCCCTTATGCAATCCTATAATAAATTCAAAATTCTCTTTTTACTGGATTTTTAAAATTATAATGTTACTAGTTCACAAAAGCTGGAGTAGCTCAGTTGGTTAGAGCGTGTGGCTGTTAACCACAAGGTCGAAGGTTCAAGCCCTTCTTCTAGCGTGTTATACTCAATTTAATTTTTCCTTTTTTTTAAATGAGGCCATATAAAAATATAATCATCTCTATAATATTTTAATTAGTTAATTTTTTTTTTTACAAAATTTAGTTAATATTTAATAATAATAATAATAATAATTTTATTAGATTATATAAATTGTAAAACAAACATTATTGAGATTTCTACAGCCTTAATATATATATATAAATCCTTCTCTTTAACTTCTTGAGAGCCTGCATGTCCTCACTCACCAGTAATCTCCACAAGAACAAGTACCATTACTGAAATGGTGAAACCTTGTGGCATCCCTGAGAACAATGCTCCTCCTTTCAATCCCAGCAATGAACTTCATAGCTCTATGACAATCTCCACAAACCCTCAGATTCTTGAAAACTCGCAAAGTTTTCCCGGGAGGAGTATTAATCAGCCCAAAGGCGATAGCCAGCTTCTCGCTGTGCCTCCACAGCAGCATTCTCCGTTGTGCTACCCCGACATCATGCAATGCTGAATCCAGATCATGTTCATATCCGAGTCTTTTCGATGCCACCTCCAATTCATTTAACTTGGCATGTATCAATCCAAGTTGAGAATGCAATCTGTCTCCAGACCTGAACTGATGAACAACACCTTTCAATTCAATCCAGCTATAACCCGGCATTTTCACTACATCATTCTCCTTCATCCATTTCCGAATCCTAGACACATCGGTCCATTTATTCATCGATGCATAGACGTTTGCTAATTGAACGTATGCGCCTGCACTCTGTGGCTCCAGCTCAACTAGTTTCTTCGCAGCAAATTCAGCGAATTCTAAGTTTCTGTGTACCCTGCATGCACCTAAAAGAGTTCCGTATACTGCCGGATGTGGTTTTACATTTACTGGCATTTGCTCAATCAATCCAATGGCTTTCACCAATGAACCTGCTCTGCAGAATATATCAACCATGCATGAGTAATGGTCCGACTGCGGCTCTAACCCGTAATCAGACTTCATCGATTCAAAGCATCGGGTTGCTACTTCAAGCAATCCTGCATGGTTACAAGCTGTTAGCACTGCAACAAAAGTAATGTGATTAGGCTTCGGCTTTCCGAGTTTTCTCATTTTATCAAACAATTGTATAGCCTTTACGCCGTAACCATGCTGAGCATACCCTGAGATCATCGCATTCCATGTCACAACATCCTTTCGATGAATTCTATCAAATAACTTGCACGCATCAACGAGGTCACCGCATTTGCAGTACATGCTCAGCAATGAAGTGCAGACAGTGAGGTTGGAGCCTATCGGCGATTTGCATGCTAATTGGTGGATTTGTTTCCCTAATTCCAATGCCGAAAGATTGCTACAACCCAGTAAAACACTGCTAAAACTTGATGGATTTGGTCTCACTTCCATTTCATCAAGCATTCTCCGGAAAAGTTTCAACCCATCCTCAGACCTCCCATTTTCCACAAACCCAGCAATGACTGCATTCCATGTAACTGAGTTTCTCACAGGCATTTCATCAAACATCTTCAGAGCAACTAGGATCTCCCCAACGCCCATATACCCTGCGATCATCGCCGTATGTAAAACAAGATCATTCTTGTGAGGAGCTTGTCTAAAGTAATCCTCAGCCAAGCGCAAGTCACCAGCTTTAATGCAACCAGAGACAATGGCATTCCAAGACACCGCATTTCTGTGAGGCATTTCATCAAACACCTTCCGGGCATCATCCAACACACCATTGCGACACAAACCAGAGATCATGGTATTCCAAGAGGCTACATCTTTGACAGGCATAGCCCGGAAAAGCACGCGAGCGGCGCCGGTCTCATTGTTGAGAAAGTAGCAAGAGAGCAAGGTGTTGTAAGAGACGACATCCGGTTGGGGCATTTTGGCGAACAGTTGAAGGGCATAGTGAAGATGCCCTGGTTGGTAGGTGTAGGCAGCGAGCATGGTGTTCCAGGAGATGTTGGTCTTGTTGGGGATAATGTCGAAGAGGTGGCGAGCTGAGTCGAGGTCGCCATGGCGGATGTGGTCGATGATGGCATGGTTGGAAGAGTGGATGTGAAGAACCGAGCTTTGCAGGGCGGACAAACGAGTTTGTTTGAAAAACAGTAACGAGAAACAACAACGAGACATTCATTGAAAAAGATGGAACTCTTTGCTTGCATGCTTCTTATGGTATTTATCAACAATGTTTTTAAAACCGGACTGGATAACGAACCGGTCTCATATTTGGGTCACGAGTCAGTCGGTCCGACCGGATGACTTCTGGTCAAACCGGATGACGTCATAAATAAATAATTATTTTAAATATTATATATATATAATATACATATAATATATATATATACATATAATAACAAACTTTATCATATTTTTAATCATAATTATCTTATTATGATTTTATCAAAATTATTGAAGATTCAAATAATTAATCTATATAAAGCAACAAATACAACTCCCTAAATCTTTTATTTCTTAATCTATTAATCATAAATGGATGATGATAACTATATAAATTAAACCACTAATTAAATTACTAATTATATGAGGATGAGACAAGACATGAACAAAAAAATTCAAAACAAATACAACTCCCTAAATCTTTTATTTCTTAATCTATTAATCATAAATGGATGATGATAACTATATAAATTAAACCACTAATTAAATTACTAATTATATGAGGATGAGACAAGACATGAACAAAAAAATTCAAAACAAAATTAGAACTAAGTATGGTTAATTTAATTCTCATATTTGATCATCATTACCATTAAAATAAAAGTATAAAATAAAATAAGTCCTAAATAATCTATACCTCTTAAATAATTTATAAGTTTCTTTCTCATACCTCCAAACTCCAAAGTTCAAGAATCCAAAACAATATTTTCGACAAATCAAGACTCAAAGAAGCATCATAAAAATTAAGAAAAAAATAAAAAGAGCCAATTCATGCCCCTAAGTCCTTTCTTACATTAAAAAAATTAAAAAAATTAAAAACCGGGTTCCATCCGGTTTTTGGTCCAACCAGGTCAGTTCACGTAGTGGGCTTGGCCGGTTCAAAATTTAGTCAACATTAATTCTAAAACCGGACCGGACTATGGGTCGGTTCCCGGTTTTTCGGTCCGACCGGCCGGTCCGGTTTTAAAAACATTGCTTATCAATCATTATATTTATACACACACGAGAACAGTAACACATATAGTGATTACTATTTAAAACAGTTTCATAAATATTGACCGTTGGATCGTGATCCAACAGCTGATAATTGAACGTTCATGAATTTTTATTTATGAACGGCCATAAAAGATGTAAATCATATATGAGTTTAAGTTATCTACACATATATGCAAATTGTTGTTTATCATGGATGTTTATTTATTACTGTTGTATCATGACTCAACGGCTATTATTTATATAAATATTGTATGATTTATTATTCCTGATTATTATATGAGACTATATAACACTGTTTGGTACTATTTAATATTGTATATAAATAGATTTTAATAGTTAAAATATAAGGACGTCCGTAGATGATGAATCCTCTATATATATATATATTATTTATTTATAGTTAAATGTGAAATCAGATTTTATAAAATTATATATATTATTTATTTATAGTTAAATGTGAAATCAGATTTTATAAAATTTTATAAAACATGATAGCTTGCTTAAGCTCGTCACGATAATACATGGAATTTCTCTTTTCTCCAAAACAAAGAAAGAAAGATTTACAAGATAAACTTTGCAAAACAAACAAGATGTTTATGGTGCCAATAAAGTGACAGAAAGCTAAGCTATTTCAAGCTCAAAAGCATTTGTGTTAACAGAACTGATTTATTGTTTTGCTGTTTTGTAAAAATGGTGACAATCTAACATTACACTAGAAAGACACAGTACAAGCAAGTTGTCAAAGATGCATACCTGCATTCTCCTTACAAAGTTCTCCAACCAATGAAGAACAAGAATTTATTGCTCATGTGTTTACTGAATTTATTGGCTGAGATCCCCGGAATCAAATTGGATCCCTTTTTTCCGGTAATAAAAGCAATCAGGTAAGCAAAATTGCATGAAGCAAGAGATCCCTCGCATCTCGATGCTTTCTGCAGGCATATCAAACAGATAAAGGAACATATTCCTGAGGGTAGGAGAAATAAGAACTCTTGCATTTTGAGTTTCCTAAAATTGTGCTGACACTCTCGGCTGTACCAAGTAAAGTCAATACTTATTTCTCCAAGCATGCCACTTGAGTTTCAACTGAAACCATAGAGGAGAGACACCTAGAATTCCTTGAGCTAACCTTGAATCTAATACGTTGAATTGGCAGCGTCTTAGAGAATCCAGTAGGATCTGTGCAGGTACGGAAGGGAGGAGCACAGGTACAGCCTCGGGAGGGACTTTTGGAGCCAACTCTCGCGCTTTCTCCAAATGAGCATTTGCTATTGAAGCTATTTCAAATACAGCATCTGAAAGCCGCTCGCCGGCTTCCATTTGAATCTCAGATTGGCCATTGCCTGTTACTAGTAACCCATATTTTGCTGCTATATCAGTGGGAATATATGATATTCTGCCACCACGAGAAGCATGATATGGTAATGATTTGAGCAACAAGAGTAGCCCACTAGCTTTCCCCACATGTGAGGCTGCATGGTCTGCTGCCGTAGATTGAATCCCACCAGCTTGCAAGATCATGTACAAGATGGTTGATACTGTATCCTCTGCATACCTCTCGAGATCCTCGATTGTTCCAGGTAAGGCATGTTCTCTGCTAGCATCGTTTATCCTAGCCTCTACCGACCGTTTAAGCCAACTCTTGCTAATTTTTTGCTCTGAGATAACTGCAGAGAGGGCTTGGGCAGTTGGGTGCTCTATGAGCTTTTTCATGAATATTTTGTCGATGGCTTCTTGCCACCAAAGGAGGCGCATAAGGCCTATCTTTGGATCAGATGCAACATCCATAGCCCGGGCAGTTTCAACATTGAAAGCACGGAGAGCAAACGCGGCCTTTCGCATTGATGGAGGAAGGTGTAGCAGACAGAGATAATGGTGATAATCATAAGTCCGTACTTGCTGAACGCAATGAGAAAAGGCAGCTCTTACGGTCTTACTAGATGCAGAACCAGCACTCATTAGTTCTTATCCTCGATTACCAAAACCTACAACAAGAATTAGGAACAAAAATGAATACATTGTTATCTGTACTTCTAGTTTTCCTTGCACTCTAAATTATTTCATTGCTATTAGAATTTGAATTAATTTTACCCTAAAATTGTTTATCAGCAATGGAAAACTATGAATTGCTTGAAATTGAATTAAAAGTTATCTTAAAAATTCTGATGCTTCATACTTCAATCTCACACAAAAATGAGAGATTGTACTGCAAATCTACCACTGATTACCAAAACTAAGAAAAGAATAAGGCACAAAACGAATCCATTGTGCCCTAAATTAATGCATTTCTTACAAATTTGATATCAGAGCATGAAAACCCATTTTCTCTTTGCATAGCATTGAATTGAATTTATCTACAAAATAGTTTATCCGCATCAAAGAAACATGAATTGCTTCAAACTAAAAAAATTATAATAAAATTTGAGAAGACTTCGTACATCAATCCCTAGAACAAACAACTTGCACAACCACTTGTTAATCAAAACACATACATGAAAATGCAAGTAAACAATCACTAAAAATATAAAAATTTATCACAAGGATATGAACAAATAAAATTAAAACAAATTTAAAAATTAACAATTAACCTAAAAGAAGATCCCAATTAGCATCAAATGGAAATTCCCGAGCATGATTCAAGCCAATTCTCAGAGGTAACAAGGATTGCATAGTGATTATACATACAAACTATGAATTATAGCTCTAAATGCGAGTCGAGAAACGGAAAAATTACCCAAATTTAGATTTCCGGGCAGTGATTCGTCTGAACTTTCCAAGGAAAATGGGGGGAATAGAGAGGAGCTGAGCTTGTGCTAGGGTTTGGAGAAACAGAGAACCTTTTCAGGAAGAACAACTGGAATATTTTCATATATACCCTTATAAAATGCATATTTGCGTCTTTATGTGAAAATCATATTTACATATAGACCCCCACAAAATACACCATATAATATGTATTCATTAACTGCGTTTGTTTGTTCATAGAACGTTGGGAGACGAATGGGCAGTTGGGATGTCTGTTGGTGTTGGTGTTGGTGTTGGTTTTTCTAAAATTTTTCGGACGGCTGGCTGTGATTGATAGAGTTACTATTTATACTTATGGCCAAGTCAAACGATTCAAATAAAAGTACGGTATATCTCACTTTGTATTGGACGGTTCAGATCAAAGTATTGTCCGTATATCCTATTATGCTTTTGACATTGTTCATAGCATTGTGTGTCTACTTTGCAACACTTTTACAATATTCATAGCATGGTTGTTTAAATTTTTTTAATTGCAATCTTGTTACAGTGGACTTCTAGAGTGGGCTCGGGAGTAATGGCATAAATTTGGATGATCAATTTTTGCTTTTGTACAAGATTATGTTTAACTGAGTTTGTTACATTTGTCTATTTATTATTATTATTTTTTTGTAAAATAATATTTCCCAAAATTATTTCCCAAAATTTCATTTATTTTACTATATTTTATATGCAAATATTAGAGTTTTTATGGGACACACACACTGACACACACATGATTTTTATGGGATATGTACACATTAATACACTTTTGTATGAGCATATTTTGGGTTACAATATAATAAAAAGAAAATGATCACTTTTGTGTAAAAAGTAAAAACTAAAAAGTGAAAGACTAATTCAGAGATTTTCTTTTTTGGATTTTATTAAAATAAATAAAATATTTGTGATTTGTATATTTTCACTGTTCTTCAGTGACAATCTAAGGTTAAACTATGGATTCATAGGAAAAGTTTCATTTTTATATACTTAAAAAACAACTTGAAACCCTTAAATTTTATTTAATCTAATGGAAAAATTAAAATAATAATTTTAAGTATAAAATGTATTTTTAACTTATTCTCCACTGCAAAAGCAAATCACTAATATATTTAGAAATTTTTAAATATAAACAACTTAAATTAAAAACGAATGACTTAGCCAATAAATCCCAAAATAACCCTACTGATTAAGGGCTGTTATAATCTGATCTCTAACCACCTAATTGTCTTTGTTAATTATGAAAAAAAAAAATCAAATTAAGCCATCTACTCTCTATATTTAGTCTTAAAAAAAAAAAAATCAATTAAAACCGACAAATCTTTTAATTATCTTGGTCAATGTTAAAAGATCAAAATTAATCATGAATATTTTTCCAAATTTAAATCTAAATTTAAAAAAACAATCAATTAACCAATAAACCCCAAAAATTCCTACTGATTGAGAGCCGGTACAATCCAATCTATCTAACCACCTAATTGTCTTATTAATTATGAAAATAATCAAATTAAAGTCAATATCACACTCTATATTTAGTCTTAAAATTTTTTAAAAAAACAATCAATTAAAACCAAAAAAAAAAAATCTTCTAATTATCTCCTCCAACCTTAAAAGATCAAACTTAATCATGAATACTTTTTAAAATTAACTAAATTAAAAAAAATCCTTTTAAAAAATCCCATAATTTACTAAAAATAAAAAATAACCGTTATATTACTATTAAAAATAAAAAATAGCCGTTATATTATTACTATTATTTATTTATTACTATTATATATATATATACCGAGGATAAAGAGCAGAGAACGCAGTGAAACAGGGCTTATCCTTCTCGCTTTCCTCTGTTTCGCCATGGACCTCAATGCACTCCTTGCTCCTGTTCCTCTCGCCATTAGATCTCAGGGAGCTCATCCTCTGCTCTCCCAATGTCTTAGAAGAAATTCTTGCTGTTTTCCGCGGAGGCCTCCACGGTATCGGCGTTGGTTTCCATTGAGGAGGTATCAGGCTTCGGTTTCTATCCCACAGTTTCAATCGGAGGAGCTGAAGGCCCGAATCAGAGCTTCTTCGATCCCTACGTTTCAGCAGGCTATTCAGCGGCTCCAGGTGTGTCTTTTCTGATTTTTGCCCATGCCTTTGTTGCTGTAAAGAGTTCATCTTTTCAGCAAGGCGCTGGTGATTTTGTTTTATTTGCTGATTTTCTGTTTTCATATATGGTGGAAGTCTAATTTGGCGTTTTTTTTTTTTTGACTTGTTGGGGTTTCTTGCATTTTATTTTTCTTTCCTGTTGAGTTACTGGTTTTCTTGTTGTGTGAATTCTTGTACTTGTGTTTTCTATATTTTCATATTTTTCTTCTTTGAGTTGAATGGTTTGATTTTTTGTTTCCAGGCATGCTAAAAGCTTGGTTTTTTCTGCAAGTTTGTTACGATGTGAATTCATGGCTTCACTTGTTATATGGGTTATAGCATTTCCTGTTCTGTGAATTGATTGTGTGTTCTTTAAGTTGGCCTTTATATTAGAATTCATATTTTCAAATATGTTCTTAATGCTTGCTTCTCAGCTTTTTTGGTTTGGTCAGTTGGGTTTTTTTTTCTCATGGCATGAGTATTATCATTAACTATGTTGTGGTGTGAATTCATTGCTTCACTTGTTATGTGGGTTATAGCATTTCCTATTCTTTGAATTAATGGTGTGTTCTTTGAGTTGGCCTTTATATTAGAATTCATATTTTCAAATATGTTCTTGATGCTTGCTTCTCAGTTTGTCCATTGGTTTTTTTTTCTCATGGCTTGAGTATTATCATTAAGTATGTTGCGGTGTGAATTCACTTGTTATATGAGTTATAGCATTTCCTGCTCTTTAAATTGATTGTGTGTTCTTTGAGTTGGCCTTTATATTAGAATTCATATTTTCAAATATGGTTGTAACACTTGCTCCTAAGTTTTGAACTCTTTTCTGGTCAGTTGGTTTTTGTCTCATGGCATGAGTACTATCATTAACTATGTTGCGGTATGAATTCATAGCATAACTTGTTATATTAGTTATAACACTTCCTGTTCTTTGAATTGATTGTGTCTTTGAGTTTTCCTTTATATTAGAATTCATATTTTCAAATATGTTCTTAACGCTTGCTTCTCAATTTTAAACTCTTTTCTGCTTCGTTTTTTTTCTTCTTCTCATGGCATGAGTACTATCATTAACTAGGTTGCAGTGTGAATTCATAGCTTCACTTGATATATGAGTTATAGCACTTCTTGTTCTTTGAATTGATTGTGTGTTCTTTGAGTTTTACTTTATATTAGAATTCATATTTTCAAATATGTTCTTAATGCTTGCTCCTAAGTTTTAAACTTTTTTCTAGTCAGTTAGTTTTTTTTTTCACATGACATGAGTACTATCATTAACTATGTTGCGGTGTGAATTCATAGCTTCACTTGTTATATGAGTTATAGCACTTCTGGTTCTTTGAATTGATTGTGTGTTCTTTGAGTTGGCCTTTATATTAGAATTCATATTTTCAAATATGTTCATAATGCTTGCTCCTAAGTTTTAAACTCTTTTCTGGTCAGTGGGGGGTTTTTTTTTTTCTCATGGCATGAGTACTATCATTAACTATGTTGCGGTGTGAATTCATAGCTTCACTTGTTATATGAGTTGTAGCACTTTCTGTTCTTTGAATTGATTGTGTGTTCTTTGAGTTGCCCTTTATATTAGAATTCATATTTTCAAATATGTTCTTAACGCTTGCTTCTTAGTTTTAAACACTTTTTTGTCAGTTGGTTTTTTTTTCTCATGGCATGAGTATTGTCATTAATTATGTTTCTTGGGGGTTCTTGCATGTTCTTTTTCCTTTTTATTGAGCATTTGGTTTCTTTCATTTTTTAGTTTTGATTGTTTGTAGCTGTGTGACTTCTTCTTCTATCACTGTTTAAGCTCTCACATGTCTTGCTCTTTGAGTTGATGGTTTGATTTTTTTTCCAGGCATTGCTAAAATCCCAATATTGCTGCTAGTTTGTTACTGTCTTAATTCATATTTTTTTTTTATCATTAGAGTTTATTGTATGTTTTTAGGCCCTGTGAGAAACCCAATTTTGCTGCAGGCTTTTTGATACTAGAACTTGTATCTTCAAATTTGTTCTTAATATCTGTTTCTCTGTTGTAGAAGCTTCTATGGTCAAAGCGAGTTTCTTTTCTTATTCTTGTTTGCTGCAGGGGTACTGGGCTTCTGTTGGATGTACCATAATGCAATGCAGCAATACAGAGGTGGCGACTTTTGCAAAGTAGTTTTGAAATCCTCTCTTTTTGATGTTTATTTTTCTCAAATCCCTACTTGTGTTTTTTACTTATGACCTTGCACAATCTGTCTTCCATTAATGCTTGCAATACCCTGTTATGTTCATCTATATATATGGCTTGCTGCATTAATTTGGATGCTTATGTCTATCTCTTCATTGTTATTATTCAGTTTCAGTTCTATGTGTATGAGCAACCTCTGTGGTGGAAGCAATTTCTTGATTCTTGTTTTGTGCCCTTTCTTCTGACTCTATAGCTTGGTTGGTAATTTGTTGATTTATCAGGTTGGTGCTGGGACGATGAATCCTTTGACGTTCTTGAGGGTTCTAGGCCCTGAACCATGGAATGTTGCGTAAGTTTATTTTTATTTTCATGTTCTCCCCAAACCAGGGAATGCTGCGTATCTCTATTTTTTTTATGCATGTTTACGTGTATACCTTATTTTTAAGTAAGCATGCATAATGCTTCTCATTTTCTTAAGTTGAAGGTTAAAATATGTTTGCTGTAAAAACTAGCATGCTTAAATATTCAGTCTTACAGTGTCATATCCTATAATTTTTTTAGGGTAAAGAATATTGTTTTAGAGTTGCCATTTGACTCAATCAATCAATAATACTTGGGAAGTTAGATTACAAGACTTAGAGATGATTTGTATTATTGTTGAAAAGGCTAAGAAAAATGATCTTTTTACAAACATAAAACATCATTCCTGTTCTTTGAAATCCGCTGTGTAAACAAAAATTTGTCTCTCTAAAGTTCTGGATTTGTTTTCTTTGATGTTGACTTTTTTTGGTTAAAGGTATGTTGAACCTAGCATACGTCCAGATGATAGTCGATATGGTGACAACCCAAATAGACTTCAGCGTCATACTCAGTTTCAGGTTATACCGCAAATGCTTTGTCCATTTGGCATAGTATTTTTTTTTTCATCATGTGCATTTTGTTACACAAAAATATCCTTTACTGCAATATTAAGAAATAACCACTTATTTTATGACAAGTGTCATCTTAACATCTAATCACTGTGACTTGCCTTCACTTTCCAGGTTATTTTAAAGCCCGATCCTGGAAACTCACAAGATCTCTTCATTGGTAGCCTGTCAGCATTAGGTAGGACAGAGCATTAGTTGTGCTTGGTGTTTTGTGAGTCACGTGGTGCACAAATTTGGTAACTGTTTCATAAAATTGTTTTTTTATTTTTATTTTATCATCATCATCATCATTATTTGAGGTTCACTTTGTTATATTTGAAATTCAGGAATTCTTTCATATTGTTTCATCAATTATTATAAATATGGTGATTGAAGTTCATTACTCAATGATGTGATCCTATGACTTTTTTTGCTAGACAGGATCATGGAATGATTTTTTTTTCTTCTTAAATTGAGTGGGATTGGGTATACCAAATGATTTTGGAGGAAATAATTGTTTTTCTTTATTTTTTCCTTAAAAAAGGTCTTTTTGGTTATTTTGATTTTCATCTCGTTCGGAGCCAAAGAACTTGTTGGGAGTATGGATCTAGTTCTGCCAAATAACTCAATTTTATGTTAGATAATCTTCAATTTATTGGTTGATTAGAAATTTTCATGTTTTTATAGGAAGATATCTTTATATGTTTATGCTAGGCAAATTGATTATATTTAATCATGCTTAGGGAAATTTTTGGGATGGGCTTTTCCTTTGCTGGCATTCTGATGTGTTATTTAATTATTTTAGTGGTTAAATTGATTTGGTGAATCAAGTTAGAGATATTTTGTTTTCATTTTTTATTTGAATAGATCTTTTATGACCTGAATTGGGGTGTCTGCAAGGAAACTACACTGACCAAATCTGAAACTTTCACTATAATACCAAAATGGATCAATTTTTACTTTGAGCAAAAATGACGTCAGATTTGAAATTCACATATGAATTTTTTTTTATTTATTATTATTTAATTATAAGACAATCTTTATGGTAGGTCTCTTATTGTTATTTGTAAAACTTGGTTAACATCACTCTGGGTATCTGGTTCTTATTGAGGTTGTTTGATTCTTTGATTATAGAATAGCTTTTACAATGTCTTGTGTTTTTATTGATATTTGTAAAATTTGATCAATATCTGTACAGGCCTTAGGTATTCATGGATTAGCTAGTTTTTTCATTTGCAATTCACCTGCTTACATGTGCATATCATTGTCTTTTGCATGACTAACTGAACCAATAAAGAACCTGTGGAGAATTAATTTGAAAATTAGTAAAAGAATAGTTTCTTAATGTCAATGATAGTAAACTATGTTTTATGTCTGCTCCAAATATTAACTGAGATTGTATATTCACATTTGTAATTTGGTAGTTAACTCTTTAGAATATATGGCATTTCTCTCCCAAAATCATTTTCATATGCAAACAAGCAATATAAAAACTAACCTCCTTAGATTTATCAACACAATCAGAATTTAAGGACTAAAGATCCTTTGTAAAATTGCAGCTTACATTCACAGATAATCTTTTCTTAATATTAATTATATTAAAAGTATCAGAATTATTGCCATTCACTCAGGTTTTTCTTTTTATTACAAAAATGCAGTTGTTCTGATGTCTACAAAAAGGTTACCAACTAGTGATACATTCATCTTAGAATTGGATAGATGACACAATTTCAAAGTACTTAATTCTCAAATGCTTATGCATGAAGTTCTAAGAGTAATATTCTAGTGAAGTAACTTTATTTACAAAGTATATATATTCTCTAATTTCATGAATGGTTCTTTTTTTTTTTTAATTATCATTATCAGGAATTGATGTCAATGAGCATGATATTCGCTTTGTCGAAGACAATTGGGAAAGTCCGGTAAAGTTTCTTTTTGATTGGTTTGTTTTCACTTTTCCTTCATATGCACACTACTCAGTGGTTGCACTGATGAACTTGCATACACTTGGAATTTTTCTTTTTAGTTTTTGCTTAACCTGGCAGCAAGAGAATCAAAATGCAAATTTCATGTTATGGAGCAATATGGTTATTTCTGAGAGATTTATTTGGTAATTTGTTCTATTTTTGGTTAACATTACATGCTCTTAGGTTCTTGGTGCTTGGGGATTGGGCTGGGAAGTATGGATGGACGGGATGGAAATAACACAATTTACATATTTTCAGCAGGTATGAGTTTAATAAGGTTAAAGTTTTGGATAATAAATTAGCCCATTAGAGACCTGAATCCACTTTATACTTTTCCATTTCTTGTGGCTTATCCCTTGTCACTTCTTTTTGACTTATGGTATAAAGGTGGTTTGAGTATTCAATTGGTATCTTCTTGTCTACATTATAAAAAGTATGGATGGATAGGACTCAATGGATCATAAATTAGACATTCAGAGACTTGAATTTAGGTTTTGTTTTTTGCTTGTAGCTTATCTTCTCTGGTCGCTTCTTTTAGCCTTATGCTGTGGAATATTGTTCAAGTATTTTGTTATCTGCTTGTATGCACTAAAGTAGATTGGAAGATTTTTGCCGAAATTTCTTAATAAACCAAATTGGCCTATATGCAAATCATACTGCTCTAATGTTTTATTTGCAGCACGTCTTATTTAGATTGTTCTGATTGAGTGTGGTAGGTTTTATTTATTTATTTTTTAACTTCTAGGCTTGTAGCACATGATGGTTAATATTCTTTTTTAGCTATTCAGGCTGGAAGTCTTCCATTGCTTCCTGTATCTGTGGAGATAACTTATGGTCTTGAGCGAATCCTTATGTTGCTTCAGGTTAGATCTTTCAGTTGAATCTATTCTATGAGTCCCGCATTTTTATATCTTTGGATTATTCATGCTATGTAGGGGGTGGATCACTTCAAGAAAATTAAGTATGCTGATGGAATTACTTATGGCGAGCTATTTTTGGAGAATGAGTAAATGCTACCATACACTGCTTACATTTATTATTACTTTATGATTTTTTTGATGAAACAAGTATGTATTTCTGGTTTTGATATCATCTGTTTTACTTCTCTTGAATATGATGTTTTTACAAATATAACTATTATATGGAAATCTTATGATAGCTAGTCCAGAACTGAACTGATGTGCAAAGCTTAGTAGTAAATTTTGCCAAGCTTCAAGTGTAAGCATATATTTCAGTTGGAAATGATGTGTCATCAATTTATCAAGTGACTTTTTTTTTGTGTAAATGTTTCATTTTGTATTCTGTAGCTGGCTTTGTCACCCGGAGAAGTATGCTGTTGAAAATTATTGGACAAAATATCATCCTTTCATTAGCTTGTTTTAGACTGGTTATATATATATATAGTCCTGCTTCATGATACAGAGTTTATGCATACATTATTTAACAGTTTGCTATAAATATTGATTTGACCATTACATCTTAGTGCGCATTTTGATTCAAAGAAGCAAGCACCGAATTAGTTGTTGATTATTCAAATTTTGAATTGTCGAACTTCCCTTGAAAAATCACATCAAGATGTTGGCAGAAATTTCTACAATGGGTCTTCAGTGAGTATCCATATTTGCTATATAATTTGCTCCTAGTTTTTCGGAGTTGGTGATTTTGTTTATCTGATCACTGAGCTTGGAATAGCTATACAATCTATCATATGGTTTTATCAAAGGATTGCTGTAATTTGAAATCACTCTCTCCTCGATGGGTAATGTGAATAGTCTACTTTTATCAGTGTTAAAGAGGCCATCTTTTAATTTTCCTTATTGTGTTGGTAATGTATATGCTGCTTGTTGTCATAGATGTGGAGTAAAACAATATTCATGGTCTTCTTTGTTGCAGAAAGGAAATGAGTGCATATTATATGCAGCATGCCAACATTGGTCATATACAAAATCACTTTGAAAATTTTGAGGAGGAAGCTCGAGCGCTATTATCACTTGGATTAGCAATTCCAGCGTATGTTAGAATGCAATCAGTAACTTTGGTTTGTTTATAAGTATTCTGGTATAATTTCAACTTATGTTTGACTTTAATCTACAATATATTAGGTATGATCAGCTTCTGAAAACATCTCATGCCTTCAATATCTTAGATTCCAGAGGTTTTATTGGTGTCACTGAACGTGCTAGGTATTTTGGCCGCATGCGCAGGTGAGACTTCATTACTCTTTCCATTCAAAAATATTTTGCATTAACTAGCAAGTTATGCCACATGGGAAACATGATATGTTACAGTTGCCATGGTTATAGTAACTCTTGACTCTTCTATTGGATGAAAAAGTTATATTCATTGTTTCGTTGTATTTTGTTGTTAATGGATTCTATAAAACTAGTGATGTTTTCAGCATTGATCTTTTAATGAATTTTATGAGAAGTATCTATTTTATTATTTGGCCATCTGGGTAAGACATGTATATCACTATCTCTATTTTTTTTCATGAGCATTCCAGCTATTCAATGTGTTGCAATGTACTTGTTTTATGCTACTTTCTTATCTCCTCATGATCAGCCTAGCTCGCCAGTGTGCTCAACTTTGGGTTAAGACTCGAGAAACTCTCGGGCATCCGTTAGGCATTTGTTCTGGAGTAAACCATGTGGATCATCCCAAAACTATTAAAGCAGAAGTGGAAAAGGTCAGGCATTGAGAAAATTTAGGTTTTGATTTCTATAATTGATTGCTTGTTCTTTGACTTAATGGAACAACATGATATCCTCTTGTTAGTTGTCAACATTAAAACATCATCCTAGATAACACATCATTATAGACTGTTATGCATGTGCCTAATCATGTGAATGTATTGCTGATGTTCTCTAGAATGAAAATAACAGATAATTTATTCTTTTGTACGTGCAAGCAGGATGACGTTGCAAATTTTCAGCAATTAGTGCGGCTTTTATTTCAATGAAACATTTCCATGCTAGTATTTCTAGACAATGATGAGAACAACTATTTTTAGCAATTTTGGCTCAAAACTTTGAAAATAATTCCCTAGATACTGACTGTCGCAAAATAGGGAACTGTTATGTTCCACTCTGCCTATGAATCATAATCTTAATATATTCTTCTTTTGTATTTCTGTAGAAATATTTCCATTGCAGTTTGGGTTTAATCTGTCTCCATTTTTCTGGTGAGGGTCATGGAAGTCATTCATTTTGAATTTTCATTCTCATCAATTTTTTAATCATTAGTGAAGCCTGCCATTGTTCTTCATTGCAAGTATATAGCTTTACAAGTGTCTTATATATCAAACAACAGGTGGGAGTCGATCCCAGGGAATTTGTGCTTGAGATTGGAACAGAAGAAATGCCACCTGGGGATGTAATTGATGCAAGTGAGCAAGTATGTTTTCATCATTTTATGGTCCTTTGATGTTAGACTATGATCATTCTATGAAGTAGATGCATGATGAGTCTATGGAAGTCTGATGTTCCTGTAAATTTTACACTCTTTTCTTTACCTAAATGCATCATATGCATATTTTTGGTAAATTTGTTTCTGTTTTGAAGATAGCTAATTATTGTCAACGTCAAATTTTCTTGATTATTTCAGCTCAAAATATCAATTGTGCAAATGCTAGACAAACAACGATTGGCACATGGAGAAGTGTCTGCATGGGGTACTCCAAGGCGTCTAGTGGTATTATTTTGCATTCCTTAATATTTTTTGTCATATTAAATCAAATTTTTAGGTTGCATTCCAAGCCATGTAGGTCAAGTTCTTCTTCTTCTTCCTTGTTTTGTTGAGAGTTTCCTAAATTATATTATGTTCATCTTGAATTTTTTGAATCTTGCTGTGTATTGCACCCTTATCTCTTTGTGATGAGGTCCATCCCTCAACCTTAAACATACAAATCCAATGCAATTTGTTCTTGCTTAAGCAGCGACTAAAGGACCAATTGGAATTGTATTTGACTATTTGCAATACGAGTAGGTTGAACTTGTATTTTCTGCATCAGCGGAGGCCATTTGGCGGTAAACTTGAAAAGTACTTTTGAGTTTCTTCATACCATCATTTGAAAACTCTGGATGTTGTCTTGACATAGATGGCTATGTGCTGTTTAGGTATATGTTTCATATGTACTTCAAAAGTTTGGCAATTGAAATTCAAGATTAATCCAATGAAGGAGCTTTGATTGAAAGATAGATTTAGGAACTTGCTGCATGAAATTGCTAAGGAATTAGTGAACTTATTCCAAGAGAATGCCATTGTTTCTCTTTAGATTTTATTGATTAAAGCTTTTCTGAATGCAGTTAATCGAAGAGGTAACCAGGAAAGATAGTTTAGCTTGTATGGTCAAAAAGACCTTGTTATTTAGTCTTCAGATCCTAGTTCCTGTTGATTTCCAGAGTCATTTCCAATATGTCACATGGTGAACATACAATATCACTTAATGCTATCAAGGATGATCTATGGTGGTCATTCTGCCCCAAGTAGATAGTATGGCATATTTTAATTGTACCTTTTTCTTTACCTGTTAAAAAGTTGTGAGAGTAATCCTTCATAATTTTTTTTTAAATACACTAAAGTTTATCCTGTTCTATGTTAGGTGATTCAGATTAACACTGCTAAAGTTATATAATAAATTATCTAAGTGGGTTTATAAGTTACAACCTTCTGTTTTTTTTTCCTACAACAAATATAAAAGGAACATTCTTTCAGATTCGTGTCCAGAGCCTTTGGCTGAAGCAAGCAGAGAATGAGTTAGAAATCCGTGGTCCTCCACTAGAAAAAGCATTTGATCAGCAAGGAAATCCTACTAAGGTATCATGTTTTGATACATTCTCTTTTGCGTTGGATTAATGTGATATTTTTAATTTTGATAATAACTATTTTAAAGCCATTTGCTCCTTCTGTGCAAAGAAGAGAAGGGTGATTTTAAACTGCTGAGATAATAACCTTTTCCAACTGCCATGAACTATTGTTCAACCATTGTTTAAATTCCTGATTAATATTTTCCGATGTATTTCTATTTAGTTCAAACTTAGACTTCAATTTCTTATTGCACAAAGTTATTACTATTTTTGGAAGCATAGGATGAATGCTGTAAAAAATAAAACTCACTTTTTTTACTTTCATTGTTTGGATAATCTCTAATGTGTGTCTTTAAGAACTTCTGGATTCTCTTGTCCTTATTTATAAATATAGTCTAGCTATAAAACTTATGATCATTAATGATTCACATTTTCAAAAAATAAAGTATTCAAAGTTGTATGCGAGAATTGTTTGACTAGTCTGTAATGTGATATTCTAGATACAAAGTAACTTTATATGTGACATTACTTTTATCCCATGTTTTTTCTTTCATCCAAAGATGCATGGGGTTCTTCCTTTTCATATGTCCATTCATCTAAACCTTGACATCATGCTTTAATTTGGATGATTTTAATGTGAATACTTAGACCATCCTTGGTGTGTGCCACATTTTTAATAACCACATTGCTGTTGTCTTGGTAGTGGGATAATTATAGGTGTTTCATTTTTGAGTCAGATTGCAGTCTTGAAAATCCCTTATTGGATCATATATGCTGCTATCATCTTTTAGTTATGATGCATGTAGGACCTTACTGGATTGTCTCCAGTTATATTTGTATCCACTGGCTTGTGTGCCCACTGAATGACAAGATGGATTATGTTGAGAGGCATTTCAATGGACTTCTAATTTGGATGAATAATACAAGAATTATTTTTGCTGCTGCTGAAAGAAAGCACAAAATTCCTCTGACTTTCCTAGAACCAAAAATTATATTTGATTATGCAGTACCTGGTAGAGTGGTTCTTACAATCCATCAAAACTCTTCATGTGGCATGTTGACCTTTATATACCCTCTTACAACGCTTCTAACTCTACTTTATAGATGGATATTTCACATTCTGATCTTATGTCTATAATTAAATTTATAGCTTTTCCGTATATTTGTTTTCTATTACTTGTCAGGCTGCTGAAGGTTTCTGCCGCAAATATTCTCTTTCTACTGATGATATGTATAAGCAGCTTGATGGTTGGTATTGCTTTGCTTGTTGCCTTATTTTAGAACAATGCCACATAATATTTTGCATGTCATCATGCTTGAGTTTGGTTGCTCCGTAACTAGCATTTTGGTTGTCTCTGTTTGTTTTTATGATGTACTATATGTGATGCCACAAATGCGTGTTTATATAGAGAGAATTTTTATGAGCATATATGTTGAGATGCAAACTTAATAAAGTCCTATTGATTGTGTGATTTTTGGCATCATTATCATCTCTATTGTCACTGGCTCAGTTTGCATATCCATGCCTGTTTGTGGACATGCAGATCCATTTGTGTAGATGTATTACTTGGCCTTATGGCAGTTATAATGCTGGGGAGCTGATGAACTTTTCCTTTTCATATACTTGGGATTGTTATTTGGACTTTTATGGCATTAAATAAAAGGTGTTAATTATATAGCAGATGTTTTGACTTGTGCTTTTGTCAATTACAACTCCTGAGAGTTGGTGGATTTTTCATGATTATTTACTTTATTTGAGGTTGTTATTTCAACTTTTAGAACATTAAAAAGATGTGATAACCCATGATAAAGAAAATTCCTGTTGAGTTGTCAACTCAGATTTGCTTATTCTTTTATTGACAATTTATTATACGTGTTACTTGATTTTGAGTTGAACATCTATGCTTGTACATGTAGGGTTTTTCTATGAGTAGAAGATTTATTATGAATGTATTGTGGAGTATAGAGTGCCATACATGTGCACAAGTTAGTATTAATAATGGGAAATAAATTTCAAGTTGCCTTGTCCCATGCAAATGCGATCTGCTGGTTGACTGGGTTTGTCTTGCATGTTTGCAAACACTAAGAAATTATTGCTTGTTTATAGTGTTTGATTCTTTTTAATTAATATTACAGGCAAGACAGAGTATGTTTATGTTCGAGTAAAGAAGTCCGCACGATTTGCTTTGGAGGTAAAATAGGCATGCTGCCCTTTTTAAGTGCTCCCCAGCCACCCCCCCGAAAACAATCTTGAGTTAAATGCATAAATTTCTATGCATGGACCTCTAAGTCATATTTGGTTTGCAGATAATGGATCTGGTATATATCTGTTAATTTATAGGGGAATATTTGAACCATTTTTCATCAAGCTATATTAGATTCCAAGCAAGTCCTAAGACAATTTATTGAGCAACATATAGTTTGCTGGTTTTGATACTGGTGTACATTGCAGGAGGTATACTTGGTATACATTGATAACAATTTTCTTTTTATTTAATAATCTCCTGTTGTAGTCAAATTATTTGACATATTTCTGGGGTAACCATTTCATGAGCTCATATATGAAGGAATAGATAAGCATGTGTTTCTCAGAATTCTTAGCTGGTTGTATACACACAGTAAGACTAAGGAGTCAATTTTACCTCATGACTTATGGGAGCTATAATAAATGCAAGTAATTTGAAGGCTCGTGTTTAACTCATGTGACACAAGCCACTGTTGATTATGCTTCTTTCATGTTTTTTATGGGCCAAGATTATGATTATGACAAAAAGCCAGCATGAGTCTATCACTTTGTTGTGTTCCAAATCTGATTTCGTATTTTGTTTCTGCCCTTCTGTCTTGTTTCCAGTGCTGCTCTGATTGGATCCTGCAGAACTTATTGTTTTTTGTGAGTATGTATTGTGCTTTGGGAAGTGTTACATTTTAATATTCTTCTGTGTTGTATGCTTGTTTTTTTGCTTAGGTGTTGGCCGAAGAATTGCCAAAGATTATTTCTAATATTTCATTTCCAAAGTCAATGCGGTGGAACTCCAAGGTAAATATGCCTCTGAGCTTGATGCTTGTATTGACATTCTTTAACTATTTTTTTAAAAGCATGTTTCAAGCATTAATAGGTTTTGATGTGTGCATATGATTTTAAATGCTTGCTCCATTAAGGACAGTTCTTATTGTGATTTCCTGAAGCTGTAACCATCATGAACTCTATCAAATGATTGCCTCACATTTCTCATTCCAAATTAATGCAGTTTGATTCCTAATTGACCGCTAAAAAAATATAACAATGAGAAGTTCAATATGGTATTCCTTTCTTTGCTTTCTACATTTCCTTCTAAATCCTTTACTTTTTTCCCATGTGGTGTTATATCAAATGCTCAAATTAATGCAGTTTGATTCCTAATTGACTGCTAAAAAAATATAACAATGAGAAGTTCATTATAGTATTCCTTTCTTTGCTTTCTACATTTCCTTCTAAATCCTTTACTTTTTTCCCCATGTGGTGTTATATGAAATGCTGAAATTGTTTATAAATGTCTAGGGATTACTTTTAAAATGATTTTTATGTATAATGGGATAATAACTATTTGTGATAAGCTATCAGTTTATGTTAGTTTGTGATTATGCTTCAACCTTATCGTTATAATCATAGTGGTATTTTCTATTTTTTCTTTTTCAGTTTACGTTTAGTCGACCTATCCGTTGGATATTAGCACTACATGGAGACAATATTGTACCTTTTGTCTTTGCTGGTGTTATAAGGTAAAACTCCTCCTGCTTCATATCATCTTACACCATTGTTATAAGAGGCTTAATTCTGGAATATATATATCTATATATATTCTAAATAAATATTTTCCGTTAGTTCAGGTAAATAATGAGATTCAGGTGTATGGAAAAATAAACCATGCATTTTATGACAACCTTTCCTCTCAATGCCAGCCATATTACCTGTTCTTCTCCATGTTAGTATTCTATTAAGTTGTTTTTGTGTATGCTAATTGAGCAGGACAGCTTAAATTTTTTTTTATTATGTTCAATGGATGCCAATAAATGTATGCTTTTGGGTTTCTTGTGTTTATAAGAGGTTCCTGATGTACCTTTCCTATCTTTAAGCTTAAGGCACAAAGCTAGCATGATAAATTTTGAAAATTGATGATATCATACTGGCTCTTAAAATCATTTATATTGCTCCCAGTCTTATGTGTGTTTTTTTTGCTAGAATAGGAGTTAAACTTTTGCTAAACTTATAATAAGCACCACAGTTTTCTGACTTTTGCACATGATTTTAGTGGGAGGCTGTCGTGTGGTTTGCGCAATTCAGCCTCTGCTGTTTTTGAGGTACTTAATTTAAGGCAATTGTTCCAGTTATTTCTTTCTTTATTTCTGTTATTTCTTCATGCTGTGTTTAAGACTGCTTTGAAGTTATAATAGTTTGGTTTGAGGTATGGTATTTGGAAAGCAAATTGTACACCATATTCTAGTTACATTTTGTCCATAATGTTTCATTATTTTTTTTATGGTTAAAAATTTCTTAATTTCCTTTGAGTTTTTATAATTTTATCAGTTTCTCTACATTAAAATGATCCACATGGTTCAATGTGAGGCTTTTGTTTTAGTTATAAACTAATTTCTCTTCCATTTTCTCATTTTTAAGCAGTTCCACAACATAATCTGGGTTTGATTTCATTTATTTTTGAGCTTTTCAAATTTATATAATTCTCATCTTAGTAATATCCTTTCTCTTGTATTACTCTATCTGATTCATTGTTATTGAGAAGCAAATTTTCTGAACCAGCACAGGAATCATGCTTCTTTTCATTGTGTTCTTTCAACAGTCATTCCATTTTCTATTGGTTTTAAAGTTTGGAGTTTGAGATCAGTATATGTACTAACCCAATTATTAAATAGTTTAGACTTAAATGCTTTATCAATTTTTTACTGAGAGTAATCTTATTTATTAGGTTGAAAGTGCTGAGACTCATTCAAACTATTTGGTGAAAACAGGAGTAGTGATTGACATGGAGGTACCTGAGAAGACATTCTGCAATTGCTTTAATTAATTCATTTGCCTAATACAGACTTTTGCTTATGGTTTTTTGCATTATGTCTTTGATTAATGGCAATGATGCTATTTTTATTCTTTTCGCCACATCAATTTCTGATTAGATAATGATGCTTTCATTGTGAGTTGTATTAGGAAGCATCTCTTTTCTATGGTTCTATTTGAGTCACTCATTCAAAATATTGCCATTAATGCCAATCATGCCAAATATATTGCATCTATTAGTATTTTTGTTGTCATTATTTGGAAGAATCTCTCTGTGATCTTGAGGGTAATGATGCAACACACCATGTCACTTGTCGTTTAATGATGGGGGACTATATATAACACTTCATATTATAGGAAAGGAAAGAAAATATTGTTCGTGATTCCATTTCATTGGCGGAAGGTGTTGGCGGTTGTATTGTGATGGATGATAACTTGCTTAATGAGGTATATAGTTTCGTCACCATCTTTATATTTCCTTTTTATAGCATGTTACAATTTCTTATGTCATGATGTTTAGGTTGCGAATCTTGTTGAGGCACCTGTACCAATTCTGGGAAAGTTTGATGAATCATTCTTAGAACTTCCGAAAGATATATTAATTATGGTAAGTTGATATAGTCTTCAATAGTATATACTTTTAGTTCCTTTCCAAATCAATCGTCTCAATTTTGAGATGTTCTTAATCATTGGTATTCCTTTGATAACTTTTGCTATTATTTGTGTGGGTTAATAACCAATATTGACTTTCACCAAACCATGCAATTTGGGTGAACTTTTAATAATGATTATGAGTGCAAATGGAATTGTTATGTCCTTGTGCTATAGGATATGACTTCTCATCAGGTGGCACACCAACTCATTGTGATTGTTTACATTTCTACACGTTTTGGCATTGTCAATGATGGATTTATGTTTGATGATATCATTGTGTATATGATTGTGCTATATTCAATTGGTATAATATTTCTTTCATGATATTGAAGATTCTAACTATGCCCTTTCATTTTTGCATTGAAGTGCTCAGGGTTTCAGATTTTAACTGGATATTTTTCTAATAAAGATTTCAAAATCATGACCAAAACAGTAAAATCATGTTAATAATGACCATCAATCCATTTAAATTAATAGATGACCATTTTTATTTCTTCACTTTTTTTCTGTTTAAATTTATCTTAGTATTGACATGAAAAATGCAGCATCCCGTTCGTTTATCCAAATACTTGATATTACTTGCAATCTTGCAGGTTATGCAGAAACACCAGAGATATTTTCACTTGATAGATGACTCAAGCAACAAGCTGTTGCCATACTTCATTGCTGTGAGACTTAAGTGTCTTTCTGATATTCATTTTTAGTTATATATGCGATCTTTTCCTTGTCTGGGCATAATTTTTCTCTGCAATATTAACATTTTTGTCCTAAGGTGGCTAATGGTGTAATTGATAAAGTGGTTGTTACTAAAGGGAATGAAGCTGTTCTTAGGTTAGACATGGATACTTGCATCTTTTGTTTCAATTCCAGAGAAAATAACTGTATTATTTATTTTACTGTTTTTGATGCTTGCTATGAAATATGCTCCATTTTTAGTTGGATCACAGTTATAATTTAACTTGAAAGCTGGCTTTCCTTATTTTCAGTATTTATTCCATCACTTAATTATAAATTCTTTTTAACATCTTTAATGGTTGGACTTATTGGTCAGAGCTCGCTATGAAGATGCAAAATTTTTTTTTAGTCTGGATATTCAAAAGAAATTTTCTGAATTTCGAAGGGAGCTTAGTGGGATACTCTTTCATGTGAGCTCAGCCATTTTTACAATTATTCACTGATATTTCATACTCTTGCATTCACTATATTTTCTCATGGTTATGATAACTAACCAGGAGAAACTAGGAACCATGCTGGACAAAGTTTCACGAATTGAAAAGACTGTTGGAAAACTTAGCACTGCTCTAGGATTGAGTAGGAGTTTTGTCCCAGTGCTTGAAGAAGCTGCAGGCCTGGCTATGTCTGATCTTGCTACTTCTGTTGTTACTGAATTTACTTCCCTTGCTGGAATAATGGGGCGTCATTATGCCCTCAGGGATGGCTATTCACAGCAGGTAAACAAATTACCTTTTGGCGCAATCCTCTGTGTTTTTGTTGCCATTACTGTGAAGCTAAGATGTTGGAAGTTGCTATGTAGACAAATCTTGTTTGCAGTTTACTGTTTAGTTATTGTGGCTTATTTACTGATGCCCGAACTTATCTT
Source organism: Dioscorea cayenensis subsp. rotundata (assembly GCF_009730915.1). NCBI lineage: Eukaryota > Viridiplantae > Streptophyta > Magnoliopsida > Dioscoreales > Dioscoreaceae > Dioscorea > Dioscorea cayenensis. Next base: position 1,875,361 of record NC_052481.1, on the reverse strand, counting down.
GTCTGATTGTTGTATATAGGATGTGTCTATCAATGTTTTGTTGTTTGACTTTGATCATTGATAGTTGACTAGCTCATTACATGACTCTGTCTATTTTCTTTTAAACTAGTAGTTGGTCTAATAATTGTAAAGTTGATTTGCATGAACAATTTGAACACTTGTTCTAGTAACCCCATATTTTGATTGGCCAAATCTGTACTAATACAAACCCAATCACATCCTATTGGCCAATTTAAACATATATATTTTAATGTATCTTAGGTTTTACTTCTAGAAGTCGATATGTCTCTTATTTTAAATTTGGATGTTTCGAAGATTAAATAGTGCCAAAGGGTGAAAGAACTTGCCCTGCTGCTAGTTAGCAACCTTTTCCATTGCATAATTTAGGGAAATAATTTTATATAGAATGGTTTGTCAATACTACATGTTATGATCAGTAAATAGAAAAAAGCAATTGAAAAATATCATAAGCCAATTTCTTTGTCTGCACAGGAAGTTCTCTTTTCTTGGAATTCAAGCTTTTTCTCCCAGTATAAAACAATTAGATGACTGCTTATGGGCTTTAATAGTATTTTATTGCTTATGGTTGTCTTGTTTTACTAGTTGTCCATCTGTTCACATAGTTGGCTGCAGTTGCTAGTTACTTGTTATCTTTAGAACTAATTTTTGTTTCTTGTTGAAGGTTGCCGAATCCCTATTTGAGATCACACTTCCTAGGTTTTCTGGGGATGCACTTCCAAAGACTGAAGTAGGCATTGTCTTGGCCATTGCTGACAGGTTCAGACAATCTCAACTTATTTTTTTCTTACTCCTTTATGTTGTACTTCTTATGATTTGCTGGAAGGTATATTTCTTACATGTTAAGTTAGAGCTTTATGGTTTAGTTACTGCTTTGTTTGTGTTAGGCGGGCAAAGTTGGCATTGTCCAAAAAGATTTTCTATGAATTTTGCACATTTATCTGTGGCATTGTCCAAAAATTGGCTAAACTCCACTGCAAATTTAGGATGGCATAAATTTAAAATGGTTGCATTCCCATGATGTTTTGCTCATAGTAGATGCCATGGCATCTTTTTGGCTGCTTGGTATGGCAGTAGCATCTGCCAATTGGCTTGTTAGAATATATAGAATATAGAGAGAATGAAGAGATGAAGAGATGAAGAATGATATTCATGTTGTGATGTATACCAAGGTTGTCAGACCCGACCCGGGCAATGACCCGGCTAAGCCCAGGGGTCAGGGGTCAATGGGTTCGACCGGGTCGAACCGGGGTCGAACCGGAATCAATAATTAAATATAAAAAATATTATAATAATTAATAATGAGCAAATATAATATTAAATCCATAATTATATTATAAAAACCTACTCAAATTTGATATTTAAATTGATAAATGACCTTATATACAGTAGAGTTTTCTAATTATGTCATTTATTTTTACATTTTTTAAATATTTACAAATTTAATATATTAATATATAATTATCGAACTTCTCTCGGTGTTATTTATTTATTTATTGGTTGATTTTGTTAAAATAAATAAGAAATTTAATTCAGTAATTCTTATATCTCAATTGAGTTTTTATTTTGTTTTAAATTTTCTTATATTTTTTATTTAATTAGAATACTTTAATTTTATATTTTTATAATAAAATTACACTCATTTATTGTTTTATTTTCTTAATAAATTTAATTTTTAGAAAGTATTTACATAACACATTAATATATTTTATTTAAATGTAAATTTTTGTTGGTATATTTATGATATATATATATATATATATTGTAATTCTATTTATTGATTATAAATTATAAATTAATATTAATAAATATACACGATTTTGTGGTTTCTAATGAAAAAATAATAATATATTATTATATATTGTAAAAAAAAAATTAAACATTGTGACCCGATTGACCCGGCCGGGTCAACCGGTTCCCGGTTGAACCGCCCGGGTCACCGGGTTTTTAAATACCCGGGTCAATGGGGTATACCCGGGCCGGCCACATGGCCGGTTACCGGTTTTTCCGGTTGAACCGGGCGGGCCGGTCCGGGTCTGACAACCTTGATGTATACAAGTATATATAGACACAAGAAGTAAAATGCTAAAATGGGCTATATAGTAATGGGCTCTTTAACATGGCTAAAGTGCAGTCTATCTAAGAAAAAAAAGGCCTTGCATATTGCAAGTAACAAGTTTTTATTTGATTTAATATGACTACTAATTAATAGTTTTGGCTATTTGTTTTTATTTGCTCTTTTTTAGTAAAAAAATTTATTTTGATTAGAGATTTATCAGATGGCATGGTTGACATTGGTATTAGTTTCATGTGTGCATTTAGAATGGTATGATCATATTTAGATTCTTTAGCACCTTGGGCACAAAGTGCTTGTGATTTCACCCACCTTACTCCAACTGCCTCTTGCCCAGCATGGATGGTGTTTTTTAGAATATCACTTGTTTTGTATGTTTAATCTGACAAATATAATATGGTGGGGAACTCCAAAAGCATGAGTTCTGGTAATCCTCTTCACCAAGCTAGTTGGGTACTTAGGTCCAATTAATTAGTGCAGGCTGAGGAAAAATCAAAGATCTCCATGCAAATATATAAAACAAAACCATGGCATGATAGACAATTAGTAATCTTAAGATAGTCTCTGTTCTTCTTATATTTGTCTGAATTTTTGTAGGAATTAGGATTGTTTTGAAGAGGAAGATACCATATCAACTGAAATTAAAAAAGCATGAGTTCTGGTAATCCTCTTCACCAAGCTAGTTGGGTACTTAGGTCTAATTAATTAGTGCAGGCTGAGGAAAAATCAAAGATCTCCTTGCAAATATATAAAACAGAACCATGGCATAATAGACAACTAGTAATCTTAAGATAGTGTCTGTTCTTCTTATACCTGTCTGAATTTTTGTAGGAATTAGGATTGTTTTGAAGAGGAAGATACCATATCAACTGAAAATTAAAAAACCATGTCTTAATAAGCTTAATACCCCAGTAAACGGCAATTATTTAGCAGACATCAACTTTGTACGCAGGTTCTCTCTTCAAATGAGTATTAAACGTGCTTGATATTTCTTGGTAGTAGATTTATCGTTACACTTTCTTTTGCGATTTTGTTGTCAGACTCATGTTCTTCTAAGGAAACATCTTGTCTAGTTTTCGTATGTCTTTCTTATCATGCTGAAACTTCACTTATGTGAGAGCTTAACTAGCCTTTCTTATTTCAATTTACTTTTTTAATATTAGGAATTTTTTTTTGTCTTATAGTACTATTTCATTTTATTACATTTTTGTTTATAAAAAATGTTTTTAGCTGGTGCTAATCAATTATGATACTTATCTGTCAAACAGACTTGATAGTCTAGTTGGTTTATTTGGTGTTGGTTGTCAGCCAAGCTCCACCAGCGATCCCTTTGGTTTGAGAAGAATTGCCTATGGCCTTGTAAGTGGTCAATATTATTGTTACATATTTGCAATTTTCTCTTTTTCCTTTTGGTTGTACAAATGATCATTTTTTTAATTGTTTTCAGGTTCAAGTGCTGGTAGAAAATAACAAAAATTTGGATTTGAAAAATGCTTTGCAACTTGTAGCACATGTGCAACCCATCAAAATTGAGGAAAATATTTTACATGATGTAAGCATCTATAGTGTGCCAATAGCCTTTGCTTTCTATTTTTATAACCTCCAACTATAACTTTTCACAGGTACATCAATTTATCTCGCGGAGACTAGAACAACTACTGGTATGTTGGCTTTGGCTGGCACACAGGAGTTCTTTGTTAACACATTAGTTTTTCTTTCTGCTAGTGTACTTTTTGAATTATTGTCAATGTTATGTTTTGTTGTGGGGGCCCAGCGCTGCAACCAAACAACCCAAGGTGATGCATTAACCATTTTCCACAAGATATAGTTATTCAAATAAATATATTTATAAATTATTAATATACTTATGTTGCATTCATAAGTATCACATGATTTTCTACCATATAGTTTTGGCTTTTTCATAAATGTTATAGTTTAGGTGTGACATGTTACTGAGCAGTTCCTTTACTGATTGGCACAGCATTTTGGATCATCCTTGCTTCACCTTCATTGTGTTCTGGACACTTTAATTTATAGTAGCTAGTCTATTTAGGGCTTGTGATTTCATTTGTGTGACATGGATGGTTAAGGCTGCCCAACATTAAGGATGAATATCTATCTATTATGTCTTAAGTTTTGACCATTGTCGTATCAAATTGAAAATTTTCCTTGTTAAATTCAAATTAATGAATCATGTACAAATTTGTCTTCTTTAAGTTTGTATTATTCCAGTTTTCTTCTTGGATGGAAATGAAAGGATTGCATATATTTGTAGATCTGGAATTAATACTACTCATGGATTTAGTTGCATCCATTTGTTGATCAAATGTTTATCTCAATCTCTTGAAGTTTGTTAGAAAGGCATAATCTTCACAGATTTCAGAATTAGTGGCATAAAATGCTGGTGAAGAATTTATAGGCATAACCTAGCCCTTCCTTTGACTCTTAATTTGTGTTTTGACAATATACTGTTTGTTTTTCTTGGTCCATTTTCCCACCCAAAAAGAGTGAAGCTTTAGAAATGCTTAGTTTGTAGTTGAGATTGTGGCTCTGGTTGGGATATTATCTTAATCTTAGCCTAGGTTTTGTGTTAATTTTATCTCTTAGTTGACTATTATCTTTAGTTGCCTTCATCAAAGATTGGAGTAATGGGATAATATTACTTCTTTTCATTAGGATGAAGTTTACTTTTATTTATTCTTAATCATATTATCCTAGCGGGTTCTTGATCTTGGGAATCATATATATTGCCGTTCCCTTGTTCACATGCATCACCATCAAAATTGAGAAGGAGATAATTTAGCAGACATGTTTTCCCAAGTGAAGCCTTATTGTTGAACTTACAACATTAGTGTGTGATATATAATTCATCATAGCAAGTGTCACAGTCTTAGGAAGGTTACTTTTCCCAACACTTAGTTTTTTTTTCTCCCGTCAAGACTATGATGGCGCAACGCCGCCTGTGCTTGCCGCCAGCCAAGCTTCGCCTCATCACAAGTATCACAACAAGCAAACGGAAGCAAACGGAAGCAAACACAAAAAAGAGGCAATCAAAATACTTAGACTTTTATTCTTACAAAACTTTCGGCTAAAAGCCTTTTGTCTAAGTTACAAGAACGAATATGGCGGTTAGAATAACCAACCACAAGGGCACATGGGGTTAATTGCTCTCCACCGAGTGTCAAGTGTCCACGTCTCAGAGAAAGTGGCTCAACCGCTTGCGCCCTGACTCTTGGTCGCCATTTGGCCAAGCACGGACGCCACTCCGCACATCTCTCGATCATGTGCGCGTTGGAGATAAGGTTGACTACATTCCACCAAGTGTTCACGTCTCAGAGAAAGTGGCTCAACCGTTTTTGGTAATTGCTCGGTGCAACTGTTCACACCTCAACCCGGTCACGCATGGACACCACTCCGCACGTCTCCCGGTCACGGACGTGCGGCAGTTTGCCCATGCGTGCGCCCATGCCTCTTGGTTATGACTGCCTGGCCCGCCCGGCCGTGACAAGATTTCTTGGTCATGCGCAGCACTGAGGCAACTTTTCCTGGTGCTCTCGGTCATGCGCCCGCTTGAACACGCTCGGTGGCCGAGCTCGACACCCGGCCTTAGCAGCACCGACCATGCGCACTGCTGCCTTACCACTTGGACCGATCAACTTTGGGCTTACCCATACTTAGAATTTTCATGGCCTTTCTCCCCTTGGCCAAGTTTGCCCGGCAATACCTTGTCACCACCGGGTGCCTGTCTAGGCCATTACAACATGGGCAAATGAAGCCTAATATAGTGTATATTAAGGCCATGGTCCATGGGCCACTTAAAGTTCTATTGGGATCAGACTGACCATTTTTATATCCTCAAACCATCATTCTGTAACCAATCAATTGAACCATATCGAGTTGCACTGCAAATACTTACTACATATTTTATGTGCTCATACTTGGAAACAATTTTAGGTAAATTGTATTGCTTTAACAATGATTATGGTCCTCTATATATATATATATATATATTTTACGATATGATAAGGACTCCTGTGGTAGCTTGTTGGCTGTTGCTTCTGATTTTGTTATTTAGCTACCTCATACACAGGTTTTCTCAGTAAGCTTCAGTTCACTTTATTATGTGATATTTTATTTGTGTTTCCTTACAGTTGGATAAGGGTATAAGTTCTGAAATTGTTCGTTCAGTACTTTCAGAACGCTCAAATTCACCTTGTTTAGCTGCAAAATCAGCTATTGAAGTAAGTGTTTTGGAAGTTTAGTAAATTAGTGATTTTGTGATATTTCTGTTCTTTTTTATTCATATTAAATTAAGTTGTTAACAAATATTTGGCTATGAATTAAATGTTGAATATTTTTGGTTTTCTTTCACCTTACTCTAGCTCTCTTCAAAAAGCTTTAAGAAAATTTTACAAATACTCCTTGTTTTGCACAATAAGTGAGAAAAGTGATTACGAGTATGCTTATCTCTTCCCCATTTGCCCAAACCTTGTGGTGCTATCAATGGCAAAAATGGTGTCAAAGCTTTAGAGAATATAAACATGCATGCACTCCCACAAAGGCACAGTAGCACCTTTTTACTTGTTAGAAGACTCAAAATCCCACAACCATGTGAGAAACTATGTTCTTTTTTGTTCTTTAGTAAATAAGAGATTATGTGATTCTGTTCTTTTTTATCAATATTAACTTAAGTTATTAACAACTTGTCTTTGACTATGAATTCAAATGTTGAATATTTTTTGTTGTCTTTCTCCTTACTCTAGCCCATGCTTATCTCCTCCCCATTTGCGCAACTATCAATGGCAAAAAAGGTGTCAAAGCTTTAGAGGGACATGACTTAAAATGCATGTACTCCCACAAAGGCACAATAGAACCTTTTTCCTTGTTAGAAGACTAAAAATCCTGCGACCATGTGAGAAATTTATTCACTCTGCCTCTGTGAGATCGCCACTAGATGCCATAATGTTGGACCACAATGCACATTTGAAATTTGGAAGCTTTAAGTGCAAAAGCTTTTGTTTTATATAGAATTGATGATGTTAATACTTTTGGAAGGTGAAATGTTGCATTAAAGTGTTTCTTTCCTATGTGTGTTGGTACTTTTAATAATATGCCACAGAATTTGTGGTGGGTGTGAAATTTTGCATATCAAGCATGCTTATTTTCATTGATTTGTCATAATATATACTCATGCTAGATGGAGGCTCTAGCTGGAGGTGATCTTTTCCTGAAAGTTATTGAAGCATACTCAAGGCCAACTAGAATTATCCGTGGGAAGGACATTGGCACTGATGTGGAGGTAAGCATGCTAAAAATTATTTGTACTGGTACGCTTCTGGTGATAGTTCAAAAATTACTCCATTCAGTTAGCTGATATCTCAAATCGCTGCAACTAAAATTTTGAAATTAATGGCCTGGCCTGCTCATTGTTACTTTTATTCCCAATAATAGCCCTTGTAAAGGTAAGCATATTAAAAATGATTTATACTGGCATTCTTGATGTTTGCTAGGCTGGTAAAAGTTCAAAAATTACTCAATTCAGTTAGTTGTTCATCACATTGCTATAACTAGATTTTTGAAGTTAAAGGCTTGACCTGCTTATTGTTACCTATTGAATTTTGTTTTCCCCGAAATAATCTCAATTGGTAGAAAGCACAAAGATAGTGCATGTTGATGGCTAATCCAAACTAAACTGGCTACACAATCTTCTAATTAAATTGAATCACCACTTTTTGGATCAACATTATATTTGTTCAATCCAACTTTCTAGGAAAAAACATGTTATGTTCGCCAAATTGTTGTGAAGAAGCCTCTGTGCCGCAAGATTGCCAATTTTCATCCTGCATGCTTGTGCCTTATATTAGTTATATGATGCTTATCAGCAGAATAGGTCTCATCAACATGAGTGTGTTCCTTAGGAATTCACATGTGAAGTCTTGCAGCATATAATGTCTGAATATGTTCTTCTTATTGGCTATTGCTACCTCCATAGTAACATACAGTGGTTCTGATGATAATATTTAATCTTCAGTGAACTTTTATTTTTGTTTGGTATAACTTATTGTGCTTCTGTAATTTTTTCCGAAGATAACCCTATTATGCAATATGCAAAATTTCCAGCACTACCAACAAAGTCTCATAAAACATTACTTAATACTCTCTCCGTTTCTTTTTTCTTGTCACGTTTTGGAGCTTTTTCCTGTTCTTTTTACTTGTTATATTAGAAATTTTGTGCATCATTAAATAATTTTTTTCCAAATCTACCCTTTAATTTAATGTATTTGTACAATTTTCAATAAATCACAATCAACTAAGTATTAAATTATATACTCCACTAGTGAAGTTTTAAATAGAGGTAGTTTTGAAAAATATTGAAAATTTTTATAAAATACAGGTGCCCAACTAATTTTAACCAGTTTTTCTTAATCGGTGTGAATTAGGTAAATGTGACAAGTAAAAAGAAACACATTTTTGTTTCACAAGTATCTATAATATAAGTCACACCTGTCCACACACACACAAACACGCTGCATGCACACACATATAAAGAATTAGCTCCTTAGATGCATCTGATAGATACATCCTATCCGTTTAGTCATGTGATGAAGAGTCTTTATTGCCATGCAAACCATCTCCTCTACTGTTTTATGTGAGAGATTTATCTTTGCACTAATTTGTTCCTTAACATGAGTTAGTCGACAAAGACAGCTATGGAATATCCCATTAAAATGTATTCAATTTGTACTTCAATAATTTGGTTGTAACATCTTATGTCAACATCTTGATCTGTAACTAAAGGGTGCGAAAACTGGTGAACATGTGATAACATGTACATGTTGTATCTTGGGCAACTATCATGCTATATCTTCTAGATTTTCACACATTTTTTTCTCACTTTGTGGGACCATTTAATAGGTAAGTGAAGCTGCATTTGAGAGTGACGAAGAGCGAGCATTATGGAGTGCTTATTTAGCAGTAGAGTCTGAAATCCATCCAGGTAATTCCCCATTCAGTGATAACACACACAGTAGGTGAAATATGTAGAAAGAGTTATTCGATTTTTGAATCACATCTTTGCTCTATATCTTCTTGGCCAACTATCAAGTTGTATGCTGGTCAATATCTCTCCTCTTTAAGTCTTTTTTCTTTTTTTCTTTTTCTGACAAGGTTTGTCGTAATCATAGCAATTGACTGACTTTGTTCTGTTTGATTGTTCCGTAGATGTTGATATTGGCGTCTTTCTTTAAACATATCCTCACAATTGTCGCAGCCTCTAGAAGATTTCTTTGAACATGTATATGTGATGGCGGTATGGCTTCTGCTATTATTTACTCCCTCCGTTCATTTTTACTTATCACGTTTTAGAGCTCTTCTCTGTTTTTTTTTTACTCGTTACATTAGAAATTTTGTGCAATATTAAATAATGTTTTTCAAATTTACCCTTTAATTTAATGTATTTGTACAATTTTTAATAAATCACAATCAATTAAGCATTAAATCATATATTCCACTTTAGTTGAGTTTTAAATAGGGGTAGTTTTGGAAAAGTAATAGAATTTTTTTTAAAAATATAGGGTAATCAACTAACTTCAATCAAGTTTTCTTAATTGGTGTGAATTAGGTATATGTGACAAGTAAAAAGACGGAAGAGTATATGAATATAAAATGATGATCTCTTTCGCTAAATAGTAATTCTCATGAACCATAAATTTATAAGTCTCATATATTTATATATTGTTAATACCTTTATTCATTAACAACATAACTAGATCAAATACATGATTTACAGGTCTCATAAATATTGTTTTTCAAAACCCATCTTTCACTAGCGTTTGAATATTAGCTGTACTTTTACATTTAAATTTGAATAGATCCTCTCACTTTAAAGCCAAAAAGAACTTGATTAGCATTTACTAACCTTATCTTAAAGTTTTTACTGAAGTTATTCCTCTTTTGTGAATGATGAGGAAGTCATCACCATCTCTAAAACAAAAGATTCATTCATAATGATCTGATTATTATGATCAATTGTTGTAAGCTTGTATTCCCATCTTATGCATTGAAGCTTTGCATTTACATTCTCAGGACGACGAAAGAATTAGGAAAAATCGGCTTGCGCTTCTGAAGAAAATTGCAGATCTCCCTAAAGGCATAGCCGACTTATCGCTCTTGCCGGGTTTCTGAAATTGTGTTTGATTGATTGCTCAGGTTTTTCGATACTATATCACAGTTATCTTGAAACAAATTATTGCTCTCTCGGAGGATGGCTTGCTTCTGTGCAACTTAAAGATAATGTACAGATTTTGTAATGTATGAGCAATGTTTGTATTCTATTCATTGTTGTTTGACTCATTTAATCACTGAATAATATGTATTTAAATTATTATTATTATTATTATATAATGTATTTGTATTAAGGAAATTTGAGTGAAAAAAGAAAGGGAGGGAACACATTAGCAATGAGATGTAACATTTGATTATTTCATTTCCAGGTTTATTTTTGGCAGGTGATATGATTATTTGCGAAGAAAATACCAAACTCTAATGTATCTTATTATTATTATTATTATTATTATTATTATTATTATTATTTTGATAAATGTGTACTACCTGCAGAAGCAAACCTGTGAGTTATTAAAATGAAATACTAATTCAAGTATTATAGGAATGATTAAACTCAAATATTTATTTTGAGAACTAAGAAACCATCATATTTAAGGCACTGTAATTTGAGAAGGCATGCTTGTATTTCTTTATAAAAATTATGTGTGTGTATACCTTTATAATTTAAACATCCATGTAAAATTTTTTTAAAGTTATATATTTTATAATAATCCCTTTTTTTTTATTTGGTCAACCATGGATAACAAGGGAGGTTTCTCTTTAAATAAGAATAACAATAAAGGATCAGTAATCTAGGGATATCCCTAGATTTAAAAATTTAAGAATGTTTTGCAACAACCATTAGATTATCATCTAACGGTTATTCTATTATAAATATAACCCCAATATGGGTGATCTAGCTCCTGTTAAAGAGACATTTCAAAATTATTTTTCTGGGGACGTCCCCAGAAAACATATTGTCATATATATATATTGAAGAAATTGATGAATGTTTAGCTAAACTGATATATAAAATAAAACAATAATATATTAGCAAATATCCACGTTTCCTCTTTGTAAGTGCACATGAATATAAAAACAAAAACCCTACATTTAAAACAAAGCAAATTATTATTTATTTATTTTTCCTGACAAACATGATAAACACCACTCTGCAAAAGGTACAATAAAGCGGGTTGACACGTGGAACAATGACGGTATGTCACTTACATCCAAAATAATATATTAAAAATTATAACTGCACAGAATTACTATTATAGTAGGAATGCGAAGGAAGGATTCAACCTTCAGTCTCCCACACATACCCACATGCCTTTTCACTTACCTAACCAGTGTTTGGTCCAAAATTTAGTTAAATTTCAAAATATTTAATGTATATATATACATAAATACATATCTACATATCCTTGGTTTGAAGGTAATATGAAGCAGTAAAAAGGGTATATAGGTAATTTGGGTTTCCAACCGAATGGGGAACGCACGTGCGCGTGCAGTTCTCTCGACTCAAATTTCGTGAATTTCTTATAAATTTTTCGTGTAAAAAAAAAAAAAGGGATCTTGTTTGGAGAAAAACACAACTTCGGGACCCGCAAATCCCTCGCGCTCCCGCCATGAATCCCGAGTAGTAAGTCTCGCAATCCCTCTTCGTTCTTCTTTGATTTCTCTCTCCAATCGATTCATGGTTGAATTAGGGCAAGAGACGATGATTAAATCCCAATTTTTTTTTGTTATATTTGGTATGGTTTGTTCGCTAGGGCATCATGTTGGATCTGGTGTTTGAGAATTAGGATTTATACGGTTTATTGTGTTTTGATGTTGAATTTTTTGTTTTTCTGGATCTTGTGCATTTGAACAATTTGATTTGTTTCCATTTTGTCTTAAATTTCATCTTTTGCGATGATTTGGTGGTTCTGGATGTTGTGAGATTACATGTTCATATTGATGTGTTTTAGAAATTAATTATAAGAATATATTTATCAAAAAGCTGGCTTTAACTTTTAACTGTGATTTAAAAGTATAACATTAGAAGAAAAAAAGAACCTTTTGAAAAATTTAGAGAATGAGGCTTCTGTTTCTGCAAAGTCCAGTAAGGGAGAAAATTTGTGTTTTCGTATCTTGTGTGAATGAAACATGTTACTGATCGTGTGCTTTGACCCTTTAAAAGGAAAGCCATTATTACAATTCTAATTCATGCATGTTTGCCAATCCAAATTGTATGATAAGTCTTGTATGAGGTGGTATGACCAATGCTTCTTGAGTCAGCTTAAGTAAGAAGGAAGCCATCGAACTAATAAATTATTCTATTTTGTATATGTTGTCCTGGATAATTATTCATTTATATGAGCTAATTGCAAGACCAGAGCTCTATTAACTGAGCTACATCGACCAAGGCAAGTGGAGTAATAGGATTGGTTTTCAGGCTCACCTTGTTATCACCTTTCAATCTTCATCTATGTTGTTAAGCTCACAATTATTATTCTTATCTAAAAAACTTTTTTTTTTTTCACTTTTCATACCTCAATGAATCCATGATCGTTCCTTAGCAAGTGTGCAAGGATATTACATGCTCCATCCACATGTATGGTATCCTATCCTAGCCTCCTTATCTGCAAGAGAGATAGAAAGCAATAAAAAAATTTAAATGTTTTGACTTTTTGTAGAACAGTAGAAGTAAAAATGGTTCTAGGCAAAATATTAATCCACTTGGTTTTGCTAGATATTAATTTTTAGGACCATCTTGCTTCCATGAAAAATGATGTGGGTAATACAGATATTGGTCAGTAGAAGTTTAGGCAAAGGGAGTTTGTCTCTCTGAAGATAATCAAGGGTACCATTGTTATTTACATGTTTTTTCAGGACCATAGTCCTCGTCGCCTGATATATCATTTACTTTGAAGAACCTGGTTGTTGAAAAAATTATATTTCATGTAATTTTGTTTTTACACTTTTGTTTCCACTGACTTAAGATTTCTTTTATAATTTCCTCTATTCTCCAGCGATTACCTGTTCAAGCTTTTGCTAATTGGAGATTCTGGTGTTGGCAAGTCTTGCCTCCTTCTTAGATTTGCTGTAAGGAATCTTATTTCTGTTAAATTAACTTTTGAAGTTAAGTTATTCTAAACAAATAATTTTAGAAAAGCTAAAATTGAAATTTAATTTCACTTTTATACTTCTAGAAAGTACATTGTTGGATGCTAATATAGTTTTATATTTTATAACTGCTCTTTAATAATATGTGTTTCGAACAATTTAGACTTCTGTTATGATTCAAGCTTTTCTTCAACAACTGCGTGTGTTTTATGTTTGTTTGCTTCTAATTGTTAGGATGATTCGTATCTGGAGAGTTACATCAGCACCATTGGAGTTGATTTTGTAAGTATAGATTGCTTCTTTTGTCATGAGTGGATTTGATTAAGTTGCTTTATTCTGATGGAAACATTACTTGGCAGAAAATACGCACTGTGGAGCAGGATGGGAAGACCATCAAACTTCAGATTGTGAGTCATGTTTCGCTGCAATTGTTATTTTTTATTTTTTGGTAATTGTGAATTCTCTTATTTTATTTGAGTACCCATGTTGCCTGTTAACTAAATTTTCCTCTTCATCTGAAGGATTCGAGCTAAATAATACAAATTCAAGTTTGTTCAGCAGTGGACTAACTTGCCATTTACTCTTACATAGTTAACTTCTTGTTTATACCCATCATGTGACCCATTACAAATTGCCTAATTTTGCTCCTAAGTGCAATTCTTAAAATATTCTGTGCCTAAATCAAGGTATATACAAATTCACAACACAGTCTATGGCAACATATTGTAGTAGATTATGATATTTAAGCAATGTATTTTTTAAATTATTCGGACAGGACAGACTGGTTAGCCTTGGGCAAATTGTGTACCTATTGCCATCCGCGCGCCATAGTGCATCAGGAATTTGGCATTCTTAAAGAAGTTAGTGTTTCATGTGAAGTAACTCTAAGTTGTTTGGTTTGTTAATCCTCACCGAAGTGACTCTGAGTTTGATTAAGTGTAGTGTGTATCTTGAAATTTGGGTTGATTTCTTAGAATTAGTACAGAAACTGACTTGACTTGTATGGGTTGGCTAAGTGGGTATCCAGGGTTGATTTATCAGCCTAACATTCTTTGCAACTACATAATCAACTGGAATATGATTTCCTAGTCAAGCAGGTGGAAAGTTTTTGTATGCATATATTATGCCTTTGGATCTGAGTTTCCAATATTCCAAATAGTATTTGACTATTTGGATAAAAAAAGGGAACTCATAATGCAAGCCTTTTGCTCGGATATTTATGAAGCATGGAGAAATCAAATGATAGCATTATCCTTGCTTTATTTTCTCTTTCACGTTTGTTTTGTTTTGTTTGGTTTATTATTGTTTTTCTAACTAGTATCCTTTTTTTTTTTTTGCCATGTCTTCTATCTTGATTCGTACTCAATGGTTTTTCTTTTTTTTCTTTTTCAATATAAAATGTTTTAACTATGCTTGCCTTTCATAGTGGGATACTGCTGGACAAGAACGGTTTAGAACAATTACCAGCAGCTACTATCGTGGCGCCCATGGAATAATCGTAAGTTAATTTTGTTGTAACAGTTATTGTCTTCTAACAAATAAAGGTTGACTGGGTAAATACCCTTTCACTTGATGCCAGGTGGTATATGATGTGACGGATCAGGAGAGCTTCAATAATGTCAAACAATGGCTGAATGAGATCGACCGTTACGCCAGCGAAAATGTGAACAAGATTTTGGTTGGAAACAAATGTGATCTGACAGCTAACAAAGTTGTGTCTTACGAGACAGCCAAGGTAATTCTCATCCCTGATTCTTTGGTTCTGTTGTTAATATAAAAGATAACCTCTTTACACATGCCATGCTGCCCATGAAACTTAATGAGAGTATTCAATTGATAATAAACATATGTTATAATGGATCTCCTACCAAGAGTAATTGATAAAAATGAAATAACTAGTTACAATAGTAAGCATGGAAAATCTAGATTAACTTAACCATATATATATATATAACTACATCTACATACATTGATACTATTTTTTGTCGAATAGCTCTGTTAAAAAAAGAAAACTAACAATTAACAGATCAGTTAGTATGGATGACCCAATAACAAATGGCATTTTCAACTCTGTTGCTTTACATGTGTGAAACATCAAAAGAGCTTACATTTTTTCAGGCTTTTGCTGATGAGATCGGCATCCCGTTCTTGGAAACTAGTGCCAAGAATGCAACTAATGTGGAACAAGCCTTCATGGCCATGGCTGCTGCCATCAAGAACAGGTAAAAATCATCCATCCTGTTACAGTTCCATACCATTTGTTGACAAAGTTAACCTTTGCTCAACCAATGTTATCAGGATGGCAAGCCAACCGGCTGCAAACAGTGCCAGACCTCCGACCGTGCAAATTCGCGGGCAACCTGTGAACCAGAAAAGCTCATGCTGTTCTTCTTAAATACTTACAAAACTATATATATATATATATATATATGCATCACCATGCATGTAAAACTGGATTTGCTTGCCACTATGAACTTGTACTGCAGCATGCTGTCTCTTTTTACCTTATCCTATTTGAAAGCTTTTGCTCTCTTAATGCCATTTCTTGTTTGATTTACTAGTATTCACATTTTGTGTCACTTTATTAGGTGTTCTATATGAAACATGGTGTCATGTTATCATTTCCCATCTTATTAGAAATTTTTATTCTCAAAAGTTTATTGATTTAAGTACGTATTTTGTGCTATTAGCACCGGATCATTTGCAGAGGGTTCGTGTTTTTATTGTGGAGGTGAGTTCGAGTTATGCAGGGTGGGAGCACAGGTGTGTTATGATACACATATTCTTTGATATGTGATTTATTCACATTTTATAAAAAAAAAAAAATTACATTGTAGCATTGGTTAATTGTTGGCGTAGAAGAATTTGGTGAATTATTTATTTATTTTATTTTTATAACATAAATTCATGGTCTATTTAGGTCATGAATTCAAAAACAAGTGTAAGTAAATCATTATCCATTTATTATAATTTTAGATCTCATTTATCAGTATTTGTTATTATGTCTAAAATTAAATCATCTAAAAACTTTGTTTTTCAATCAAATCTCTTATTCCCAATTCAATAAAAGAAACCTATCAGTGAGGTTTTTTTTTAATAAAAAAATTAAGTTGAAAATTTGAAAAATAACCAAGTAATATGCATTTACAAGCTAGCAAATACAAGTTAAATATATATTTATAATCTGAATAAAGTATTATATGCAACAAATACATTTCCTTTCTAAATCAATTAAATTTTTTTTTTCTCTCTTCTGAACAAAGGTAAGCAACTCCAAAACACTAAAATTCATTTATAAAAAAGAAAAGAAAAGATGAAAGGATAATTCTTCAAAGCTCCAGAATTCAACACTAAAAAACAAAGAACACAAAAAGAAAAGTGAAGCAAAATGGATAAAGCTCCACAATTCAACGCTACAAACAAAGAAACCACAATAAAGTACTAACAAATTAAAATGATAAAATTCCTGAATGATCCCTGAACTAAATCCATATTTCATATTAGTTCTTAACCATAACAAAAAATTTCAGTGTACCTCCTCAAATACTAAATATAGCTTTTCTTCCCCAAAATGAAATCTTATTTAAAAAAAAAAAAACCACTGACAGATGGCTCAAACAGCAGAGATATGAGCCACGTAAACGATAAAATAAATAATTTTTAAAAAGTAATCATTAAAAAAATACATATTTTATTGAATAAATAAATTCAAACACCTACATTTAAATCAATGAAGTAATGAAATTTGTCACTATTATCACCAACATAATAACTTTGAATTATTATTCTTCATTTCTTGAGTTTTTATGACCATGATAATTTGTCCACATTCTTTATAAAAATTTGCCGCTGTTGCAAGTCTACACATCAAGACATTTTAGATGATTATTAATTAATTAATTAATAATTAAATAAATAATTAATTAATTATTATGCATGGAACTCTTTGCTATATCTCTTTGACAACACATCATGCCAACACACCACCTTCACTTTCTCTCTTTTTTTTTTTCTTCTTTCCTTTTTCTCTCTTTCTCTCTTTCTCTCTTGAGATCCTTCTCCTTCTTGTTCTTGTTCTTCTTCTCCTTCTTCTTCTTCTCTTCATCTCTTCACGAAAGAAGGTTGGGCATTCAGGTATGGGGTCTGTCTTCGGTGACTGGCCTTCCTACGATCCCCTCAACTTCAGCCAGCTTCGCCCATCCGACCCCTCTCAGCCATCTGTGAGCTTCTCTGCAAATTGTTTCATTCTTTGATTTCTTAATGGTTTTTTAAGGGTTTTTATGCTTTTGTTCTTGATTTTACTAGTTTTGATGTTTCAAAGCTTGTTCCTTTTTACTTGATTCTGTGGCTTTTTTTGTTTTTCGCTTGCGAGTGGATGAGGGAGAGCAGAGGAGGAGGATGTGTGGTTTTGCTTGGTTTTATCTGTGAATTTGGCTAATTTGGCTTTGTTTTCGCTGTTTAAGGTTGGGGGAGAATGTGATTATATGGGTTTTTTTTTAGATTGAAGGGAAGGGAAGGGAATGAAAAAGGGGGAAAAAGGAGGAAGTTTTATTGATACATTTTCTTATCTATCTTATTTGCTTCATGAATCAAGTATTGAAACAATAAAATTAAAATTCCTAGTTAAACAAACTAGTTGATGATAAATCTGATAGTAGTTACTCAGAAAGGAAATCAAATTTGGGTTACTTCGTTCTTTTGTTTAGGTTTAGGGCATTGCTGAATTTATTCCTAGAAGATTTTTTTTTACATATTGTCTCTCCTACAACGCTCTTGTTTAAATAAAATTGTTGGAGTAGCATGGGCATTCCTTAAAGCTTGAAAATTTGAGGACTATCACTTGTCCTCTTGTGTGCTTTTATTCAATATACAATTGAATTATCTTTGATAACTTGTTTTTCCTGATGTCTATCTGTATTTTTGCATCACATTGTGTGTTCATATTTACAGATCATGATTTGGTGATGATAAACTTATCTTAGTATTTGCTTGTCTCGTCTCGCTCTCTAACTTTTTTTTTTCCTGTCTCTTTTTAGAAACTGAGACTTGTCACTTATCGTCCTACACATAACAGGGTAATGCCACCACCCGATCAAGGTAGTAATTTTTTCTCTCTGCTGAATGTTAAAGCAATAATTAAGGGTGACTGTTTCACTTTATCTAAACATTTAAGTTTTTAGCGTATACTTTGTAATTATGTATGGTTTATCCAACTTTTTCCTAAATGTGTTTGTGCTTTTTTTGAAATTTTTATTGTTTGACATTTTGATACAATGTTTTTGACTATATCTTTACTTGAACGGCATAGAGTTATGCATGTCGAGTTGAGAAAATTAGCTTTGAATTTGTTGGGACTTGCCAATTTGAGAAACATGTTTTAGTTTAAACAAGGTTGTGATTGTTGTTTGTTAATAACAAGAATTTAATATCTAATATGGTTGTCTGTAGGTAATAATACTTGCTCTAGTCAATCATGATTAAAAATAAAAGAGGGACTTTTAAGGAATTAACTTAATTTCGTTTATATCTTGCTTTTTACCAGTGATCCTCGTCTTTTTATTTGTAACTGTTGATATGAGCTCATCCAGTGCCTTATTGTGATAATTAGAAGCCTAAGTTATAAGTTCATGATCCTAGCCATGAAGTCATTTCCTAATTATGCCTGTTTGACTCTATAACTCTAGATTTCAAATCTTTCCTGTTGATGTATGTGTCAGCCGTTATTAGATGCTCTAAGATGCACTAGTCATAACTTTCATTTGTTACCTGATTCTCTTGGTCTTTGCCTGTTGAAGGAATGTGCGTTTATCTGAGCATATCATATTTTGCTTGAGAACTTACCATCTAAATTTGGTTCTTCTCTACTCTGTACATGTTTAAGCTGCAATTTATGCTCCATTAAACATATCCATTTTTGAATAGCCAGCTCATAGGGATTTTGTTTTGTAAAATCTTCAACATTGATAATGAGATATGAATCTCTTGAAACTATGAGTTTGATAATGGATTTCACCTTTGCAATTATGTTATTAGGTGAAGTCACACAACAATTTTTTTCCCTGTTACTACATGTGAACTTGTCTAAGTACAATTATACAATTTGTTGAAGTGGCTTAAGCCCAAGATCTTTTTATCCTCAGATTTCTTTTAAAGTGAAAGTACACTATTTGTCTTTGAACTATACCCTCTGTTTTGTGTTTTCATGTGCATGTTAAGGCCTGACCTCGGCTGTTCTTATTATCCAGAAAAGGCCATTAGAGCAACCTCAGAGTAATCTAGTAAAATAATAGCCGGCTGGAGTTTCTAGACATTAACCGTAATGTTAATTTAGCAGAAAACAGAACTCCAAATTTGTGCATATGGATCATTTAACATAAATGCTGCCTGATACTTGTCCATCTATTGTTTTTGCAATGCATCAAGGCAGGATTTTAATTATAATTTGCCATGCTAAACTCAATTGCTATTTTACTATTTTATCAATGAATGATTCTGAAAACAAAAGAGAAGTTGAGTAATGCTGAAAGCCCTTCAAGTGATGACTTTTAATAAGGAGACACAAACAGAAACGATCAACCGATCATCCATGTACCATGTACGGAACAAGTGTGGCTTTCATACTTGTTATTCGACTTATTTAAGGTCTGTTAGTGAAATCTGTTTCCCTTAAAGGACTTATGGTCGGAAAGACATTAACATTACTTATGCTATTAAATCTCTAACTGTTTTCCAGAGCCTGTCGAGTGAGATATGTGATCAGGTGTGCAGACTTAACAAATTTTCCTCTAATCTTTGCAGTGATATCAACTGAAGAGACGAACATTCTACTAAGACAATTTTATCAGAAAGCTGACGAGAAGGTGCACACTGAAAACATCGATCTTTCCTTTTTTATCTTTACTAAACCGATACTATGTTTTTCTTTAATCTTTCTCATCGGCATCTTTTCATGTTCGAATCCATGTTTAGTTGCGACCGAAGAGAGCGGCGACTGACAATCTCATGCCGGAGCATGCTTGCAAACAAGCTAGGGGTGCCTTTGCTGAAAATGCATCAAACTAAGCTTATGCTTTGAGTTTAAGTTATATATTACTGTGTATCTTTTAGTAATTTTCATAACTTGTATGTTTTATTTTATGTGGTGTGCTTATATCTTTTTAGTTTTTTTTTCTAATAAAAATGAAAATTGACAATGCATGTTGTTTTATAAACTGTGGCTTTATATATATATATATATATAATGCAACTTTTACAATTTTTCTAAATATACATTGAAAAATTTAGAAACATGGTGAAAGTTGCATTATATATATATATATATATATATATATTAAAAAATTGGTATTTTGTGGCTATGATTTCTCCATCACAACTCACAAGTGAGAGGACAAGGATATGAAAGAGTGTCAACCAAATGAAGTTAATAATAATGACAAAATAGAATCATGCTTTGACTAACAGTCTGTGATGTGTTATTTTTCACCTATAGTTTTGATTTGTTTTATTTTATTTTATTTTACAAATTTTAAGTCTTGGGCACGTAAAAAAATAGAAATTAATTTTAAAAAAATAATAATTTTTTTAGAATTAAAAAAAATATTTGAACAATTATCAGCCTTTGGATCGTGACATTGGTGACAACAATTACTGTATTCCAACAATAATTACTGTATATATCATTAAAGTAATTATTGTTTATCAATGTTGGCCATTGGATTGAGATTTAACGGCTGATAATTAGACGTTTATAGATTTTTTATTTATAAACGTCAATGGAGGATATATATATATATTTATTTATTTATGAACGTTTATAGAGGATATATATATATATAACCTGATTTTTTTTTCCTTGCACAAGTTGATAGCTCAATTTATTTATTTATTTTTTGGTTGATATAGACCATTTTGGATTCATCTCTAACCGAAATGTTTAACTTATAATTTTTTTGTGTATTTTTCCAAAAGTGCTATTTATTTTTTGATTGATAATATAGACCACTTTGGATTCATCTCTAACAGAAATGTTTAACTCATAATTTTTGTGTGTATTTTTCTAAAAGTGCTTTTATGGGAGATTTTTTGTTAAATGCGTAATTTATAAGTAATTTTCTTCGCAAGTTAAACATTTATGATGATGTTATTTGCGGTTTGTGTGTTTGTACAAATGTTTTTAAACTATAAAATTACTCTTAAATACATTTAAAAGCAAAATCAAAGTTTCTTTATAATACTAATATTTAAAAAATATAAGATACATAACCGGTTAAAGGGAGAGACGATAAAAAAAGTTATTTTGCATAGCTAAGCCGAAAAGATTATAGTTTTATATTTATATGTAAGGACATATGGATAATAATATGATTTTGTTGTTTGGTAAAAAAATTTATTGTATATGTATTTTCATCCCTACATAATACCAATTCATTGTGTGTATATACATATAAATGAATCAAAATTAGTTATATGTATTGGAAATGTTTATTCCACAAGCTAAGCATTTTTTCTTAAACTCAAAGGTCCCTAATATCACAAATAATAGAATACAAAGTCATTTTCTTTTATTATTATTATTATTATTATTATTATTATTATTATTATTTTAAATAACCTAACAATGCATAAGATATATATAGAAAGGGAAAGGGTGACAAGATCATTTCAACAGAAGGTGCAAACTCTTTCTATGCATGTTTACATATAAATAATATAAATGTTAATCTTATTTGGATTCTTGCTTTAGTATGCTTGCTTCTTCTTGTTGTAGTTTCACTTTAGTTTGTTGCTTCCATTGTATATAAAATATATATATTACTTTTCTCTTTTTTCTTAGATTCTTCTTATTCTACACTCCAAATAAATAAAGTGATTCTTAAAGTGTCAAATAAACTTAAGTAAATATTATTACTAGCTAGATATATAGATCTCTAGTATTTCTTTCATTCAAATTATATATCATTATCTCTCCCTCTCTCTCTCTATATATATAACATCTATATATATATCTATCTATGTCCACCACAACAACCTAATTTTGTCTTTTATGATATATGCGTTTTTAGTATGATGTATATCAAATCAATGAACTAATTAGTACTCCTCATTATTTTCTCAAATAAAAATAGACATTTTCTCATATATTAATACCATATAGTTTATATATATATATAAATCAAAAAATAATTCATTGAAAATAATTTATATATATATATATGATCATTTAGGGGTAATTAAACCAATAACATATTCAACTAACAAGAAATACTTTTCATAAAAAATATTCATATCATTTAAAAATAAAATCGTTAATAAAGAGATAAAAGAGAATAGAAGTAAGGACGAAAAACAGAAAAAAGAAAAATTTCACATTACATCTTTATATAAACTTGATTATTTTATTATTATAAAAACATAAAAATAATTATAATGTGTATTACCATGGATTTTGTTTGCAAATTAGCTAGATCTTGACATTTATTATTTCATATTGACAAAGAAAGAAAAAGTAAAAAAAATAAAGTAAATCATATGATACATTTAGTTAGGCACTCCCTCTCTTTAAAAGATGAATAAAGAGGAAGGTGAGAATTACAAAGTTAACATGAGGACTCTATTCAAAGAAACATATATGAGGACTCTATTCAAAGAAACATATATTATAAAACAAGAGAGAGAGAGAGAGAGAGAGAGAGAGAGAAATAAGTATTATGATAAGGACTTTTCATCCAAACTTCAAAGGGACTAAATAGCCTAACCAACCTCTCCTTTTCTCCTTCTTCTTCTTCTAGTACTACTACTGCTACTACTACCACCACTTATTATTCTTATTCTTCTTCTTCTTCTTCAACTTCAAAAGCTCACATTCACATCCATGTTAGGCCTTAACTCCCCTTTGCTCCTCCCTAAAGTAATGCTTAATCATTTCTTCTAAATATTTCTCTCTCTCTCTCTCTCTCTCTCTCTCTCTCTCTCTCTCTCTCTCTCTCTCTCAATATATATATATATATATATATATATATCTTGTTTTGCTATCCATTCAAGCAAGACCCCTCATGTCAATTAGGTGTGTCATTACCTTCCATCAATCAAAATGAACACCCTCTTATTCTTCTTCTTCTTCTTCTTCTTCTTCTTCTTCTTCTTGTGATTATTATTATTATTATTATTATTATTATTATTATTATTATTATTATTATTCATGATATTCTCATTCTCTTTCTCTTTCTCTTTCTCTTTCTCTCTACGTATGCCACTTTAAATATATAAAAAGGAAGGTTGGAAACGGCACTCCATAACAACCATGAATATCACCTTCATATATATATATATATATATATATATATATATATATATTTAAGCTAGTCACATTTATATTTATATATACATATATATATTGAGAGACATTGACACAAGACTAACTCTTACGTGATCCTTCATACGTCTTTCCCCATGAAGGAACATGCTACAGATATATAATTATGTGTATATATATATAGAGAAATCTATCATCTAAGTGTGACGTCCCCATTTCAAAATCTGGTGTGACGTGCACAAGACCCATCTGGACGTAAAACTGACCCGCTATTATCATTAATAATGTAAAAACCACAGTTTCTACAAACAGATGATCACGAATAAAGAAAGTCATACGAAGCTGGTTTATATAATCAATCAA